>NC_090371.1:50595653-50896301 GCF_036365525.1 Heterodontus francisci | reverse complement strand
GGAAGGGTGTAGAAGTCGTGAACACTGCGGGGGACCATGAGGGTTATTGGAAGAGCTGTTGAAAATATTGTAGAAGCACAGAATAAAGCTCAGCTGCTCCAACAGTTCCACAGAGTAGCCATTGCTGGAGCTGAAAGACTTGCATTCGTGAATGGTGAGTGATAGGAATCTGGAGAGAGACATGAGGCTGCTGGCATCACTTGGGCAGCTGGGGTTGGCAAGGAAGGCCTGGTGAATGAACAAACCCCAACTGAGGGAGTTGAGATTGAACAAGCCACTCTGACGTTGGATGGAGCAGCCGGGATGAACTTCAGCAAATGCAATCTCCTGGCTAGGAGGAGGCTAGAGGAGCACAGAGAGGGGCTGCAAGGGGAAGAAGGTGCTACACAAGACATTGGGTCTCTCGCCCGAGAGTCAACTATCTGCAAATGACAGAGCGCCAGTGCCACAGGAGGCAGATAGTTTCAGACATTTGTGCTCTGATCCACAATGACTTGAGGCCTCATGCCCCCATGGCAATCCCTGCAGCTGGTGTGGCGTTGAATTTATATACAACCAGGTCGTTCTAGGTATCATTTGAAGACCTAGGTGGCAGCTCGCAGTTGGCAGCTCATCATGCCATCGGGCAGGTCACAGATGCCATATTCAGGATGGCAGGGGATTACATCCACTTTGAAAAAGATGGGCCTGCGTAGGTACAGAGGGCATTGACTTTGCCGCGATCGATGGATTTCCTCAGGTACAGGGGGTTATCGATTGTACCCACATAACCATCAAGGCACCGATAGACCAGCCAGTCAGATTCTTTAACAGAAGGGGCTAACATTCATTGAATGTCCAGCTGGTCTGTGACCATGGGAAGTGAATCCTGCTGGACTGCGCCCGGTTCCCGGGCAGCGATCATGACTTCTTTATCCTGTGAGAGTGCTGGGTGCCGCAACTCTTCAGGTCCACTTTGTGCACATGGTGGGTGGCATCTGGGAGATGAGGGTTATCCCCTGAAGAGATGGTTCTTGTCGCTCATCCGCTACCCAGAAACGGATGGAGAGAGGCGCTACAACTAGAGCATGGCTACCCAACCCGAACCTGACGGGACCTAACGACATGTGTCGGGTTTGGGTCGGGTCGCTCTTCCGGGTCCGGCATTCGGGCTCGGGGCGGACACACTCTATCACCACCTCCGGTACATGGCTCCAATGTTAATGTACTTTTTGGACTTGAAAGATTGTTTAGTTACAGTTTTTTTTAAGCTTGTGCAGATAAGCAACAAAGTGAAAAACAAAAGCTAGGTTAACTGATGGTCAGGTTGGGCGCGGGAAAATTGAAAGGACTCTGGCCTGGTGGGGTTCGGGTCGGATGTGGTTCTGTCAGGCTCGGGTCAGGTTTCATTTGCAGAACCGAGCCGGCCTTGAGTTACAACCAGAACCATCTACTAACGCTGATCTGCACTGAACAAACTATTGGCATTTTGAGAATGCGTTTCCATTCCTTTGACCAGTCAGGTGGTGTCCTCCAGTATGAGTCAGCCAGAGTGTCTCGTATTGTGGTCGTCTGCTCCGGCCTACATAACATGACAATAAAAAGATGCCTGGAGATGGATGAAGAGGAGGACCTGGAATGCCACATCACCTCGGAGGAGGACTGGGAGGAGGAAAAAGAGGAGGAGAAAGGCACCGCTGCAGAGGTATCCGGCACCCAGGCATTGGAGCATGACAGCCAATGCTGCCTCAGAACTCGGTAAACTGCAGGCTGGCATGGCTGCTAGGGCCACACTGATTCAGCAGCGTTTCACCTGATCGCCTCCGAGCCCTTATGACAGATGACCCCAAAACCCAACTTCCAGCATAGAGAGCTATCATTTTGCAATGACCCATATCTGAGGAGTCCCATTACCAGCCATGACCATAGAGAATGAGGTTTCTGTCACCAACATTCTCCAACATCCCAGAGCATGGAAATATAGCAATCCCAGGCACCACTGTACCCTCCACCCTCCCAACGAAATTCCGTCGCTCTTTTGACATGAAGCATCAATAATACACGCATCAGTATGGACATATAAACAAGTGATATTGAAATGAAAACAAAAGTGCAAACAAATGTGGACAACTGCACCCAGGTGACCCATGAAGTGATATCAACAGCATGGCAACTTTCTTTCACTTGTACAGGTGCTCCCCCTGTGGCAGAGGATGAGGTGAGGCGGCCTGCTCCCTAGTCTCTGCCTGTAGCTTTTTCTTTTACTTATTCGTTCATGGGATATGAGCGCGCTGGTTAGGTCAGCATATATTGCCCATCCCTAATTGCCCTTGAGATGTTGGTGGTGAGCTGCCTTCTTGAACTGCTGCAGTTTTTGGGGTGTAGGTACAACAAAACTACTGTTAGGAAGGGAGTTCCAGGATTTTGACCCAGTGACAGTGAAGGAACCGCGATATATTTCCAAGTCAGGATGGTGTGTGTCTTGGAGGGGAACTTGCAGGTGGTGGTGTTCCCATGCACCTGCTGCCCTTGTCCCAGATGGTAGAAGTTGCGGGTTTGGAAGGTGCTGTCGAAGGACTCTTGGTGAGTTGCTGCAGTGCATCTTGTAGATGATACACAGTGCTTCCACTGTGCGTCGGTAGTGAAGGGAGTGAGTGTTGAATTGGTGTATGGGGTTCCAATCAAGCGGGCTGCTTTGTCCTGGATGGTGTTGAGCTCCTTGAGTGTTGTTGGAGCTGCACCCATCCAGGCAAGTGGAGAGTATTCCATCATACCCCTAACTTGTGCCTTGTAGATGGTGGACAGGCTTTGGGGAGACAGGAGGTGAGTTACTCGCCACAAAATTCCTAGCCTCTGACCTGCTCTTTTTTTATTTGTTCATGGGTCATTGGCGTCACTGGCTAGGCCAGCATTTATTGTCCATCTCTAATTGCCCTTGAGAAGGTGGTGGTGAGCTGCCTTCTTGAACCACTGCAGTCCATGTAGGGTAGCTACACCCAAAATGCTGTTAGGAAGAGAGTCCCAGGATTTTGACCCAGCGACAGTGAACGAACTTGTAGCCACAGTATTTATGTGGCTCGTCCAGTTCAGTTTCTGGTCAATGGTAACCCCCAGAATGTTGATAGTGGGGGATTCAGCGATGGAATTGCCATTGAACATTAAGAGGAGATGGTTAGCTTCTCTCTTGTTGGAGATGGTCATTGCCTGGCACTTGTGTGACGTGACTGTTACTTGCCACTGATCAGCCCAAGCCTGGATGTTGTCCAGGTTTTGCTGCATCTGGACATGGCTGCTTAGTATCTGGGGAGTTGCGAATGGTGCTGAACGTTGTACACTCATCAGCGAACATCCCCACTTCTGACCTTATGATGGAGGAAAGGTCATTGTTGAAGCAGCTGAAGATGGTTGGGCCTAGGACACTACCCTGAGGAACTCCTGCAGTGATGTCCTGGGACTGAGATGATTGACATCCAACAACCACAACCTTCTTCCTTTTGTACTAGGTATGACTCCCCCTGATTACCATTGACTCCAGTTTTGGTAGGGCTCCTTGATGCCATACTCGGTCAAATGCTGCATTGATGGCAGGGCAGTCTCTCTCACCTCACCTGACATGCCCATGGCTTATGTCCTCATCTTGGAGGTGCCCATGGGGGATCCTCCACAGGCTGCCATGCCTGCATCATTTCAGGGGCAGCCTTGGCACAGGGCCTTGCAGCACAGATGGTTCCTGAGTCGGAGGAGGCGAGGGGCCGAAGGATGACGCCGGTGCCCCTGGAGGAGTGGCCCCTTTATCTGGTGCTTTGACTGCCTCAGCCCTTTCTTGGCATCCTTGGATGCCAGCTAAGGCCACCAATTAGGAAGCAGCTGGCATTCACTCCGAGCATCTCAACGCTATCAGCGACACTGAGCAATGAATACTACAGAGTCTCACTCTTTCTGTGCAGATCAGCGCACTGCTGATGCATCCACTCAAGAGTGATGCTGCATATGACTGTCCAAGAGGTTGCCCAATCTCTCACTGGAGGAGCTCATGTGCACATGCACTGCATGGACTCCTCCATTGCCTGCTCATGGCTCCTCAAGGGAATTCCAATAAACAGGAACCTATCTGCCTCTGGTTCTTGAAGAATCATTGTTTGTGACACCCGAGTCCCAGCATCATTGCCCAGTGGAGTATTGCTGTGTTTGTCCTCCATCCTCCGAAGGGGACTGCTCCTCCTCCTGCACACACATAATGTGAGTGCTGCCCATTCTACTCTACTTTGGGGCCCAACCGAGGTGAGTGTGTCTACGCTGTTGGAAGGTGCAGAGGTATGATGTGATGGTGCTAGCTCCATTAAGTCTCTCCACCGAGGAGGGCGGCGACAATTGTGCTTATGCATTCTCCTCTCCCTCTGCAACTGGCCCTGTGTGAAACACAAGAAGGTGGAAACAAGAGCTTGGCCTACTCAACAAATACCCCAGCAAACCAACCCCTTAGATGACATTGGTCGAAGAGCCAAAACATGCATTGGGCAGAAGTCTCATCCATGCCTTTCACCTCAGGGTAAAGCTATCAAATGCTGTTCACAGCCTCCCATCTCGCCAGCGCCCATGGCCTGACGCATTGGCACCCTGGCGATTACCAGCGCCGCCTCCTCCATTAGGGTAAGAGTGTGGAGGTCAGCCACACCACCATCCATTCGAGCCATGTCTCATTAGCTGTGGTCTGTCTTTTCCTGCAGAATGAGGGGAGGATGATTCATGATCAGGCTCACCCACTCCCCCTGCCCCCCCCCCCCACCATCTCTTTCAAAATGACATTCACATGAACTGCTGTGCCCCTCAGTGATGCACCATTCTGAATAGCACCCCATGTGTGAGGGTGGCTGCAGTCTCAGTAATGCAACTGGACACTTGATCTGACAATGTTAGGGAGAATTATGGACATTCTGTGAGGTCAGCTCATCCTCTGTTTGCTGGTGTATAAGGAGTTGGTGACCTGCCACCCAGTTGCCACTTGCCACTCACCTTTCCAGACCTTATTAGGCTTCTGACCTCTGTCGCCACCTCCATCCAGGTCCTCTTTGTGTCTCTTGGAGGGTTCCTTTCCCCAGATGCCAGAAATAAAATATGATGCTTATCCCCAACTGCCTTGGTTAATGTCTCAAGGGAGGCATCAGAGAAGCCTCATGGACATCTGCCCATGACTACGCTGGCCCTTTCACTCCCTTGAAGATCCATCTCTTCAGCGAATGGCATGCCCAGTTATGGCTGCCATTTGCCTTTTCAAAGAGCCCTCCCGTTACTGGATCCCGCCTGCAGGCTGCTCCCAGCACCACTAAATAGACGGTGAATTCGCCCCAGGCCAATTAGGCCCTTTGCATTTATTTTTTTAAATATTTTTTTGTTTTTTTTTATTTAGAGATACAGCACTGAAACAGGCCCTTCAGCCCACCAAGTCTGTGCCGACCAACAACCACCCATTTAAAAATAGCTTTGCAGGGTTGGGACCTGGAAGTGTTCCGGGCATCGGGTTCCTGACCCCGGATCGAAAATTCAAGACTTGGTGTCAAGCATTGTGGACCTCGGTCCTTTATCTTAGTTTGGGAATTTAAAAATTTGTCAAATTTAGAAGGAGTTAATTAAATAGAAAACTTCCACCTGGGTAGAGAGTTCAGTGTTGCAATCTGTCTGTGTGGGTACAGATTTCACGTAAGGATGAACAGACTGGGTCTCTTTTCTCTTGAGAAAAGGTTGAGGGCTAACCTAATAAAGATCTTTAAAATTATGAAATGTTTTGATAGAGTGGATAGAGAGAGAATGTTTCGTGTTGTGAGAAGAACATAACTAGAGGCCATCAATATAAGATAGTCACCAAGCAAACCAATAGGGAATTCAGAAGAAACTTCTTCACCCAAAGAGTGATGAGAATGTGGAACTTGCTACTACAGGGAGTGGTTGAAGCAAATAGTATAGAAGTATTAAAGGAGAAGCTAGACAAGCATATGAGAGAGGAGGGAATTGAGGGTTACAATGATAGATTTAGATGAGGAAAGTGAGAGGAGACTCGAGTGGAGCATAAACACTGGCATAGACTGGTTGGGTCAAATGGTCTGTTTCCATGCTGTATATCCTATGTGTATAATCGTATGTATGCCCAATGACTTCCTCAGTTGCCAGTGTAAATGTGACACTAATATATATTTTCTGGAATGCACAATGGAAACACATCTCTGCAGGTAGGTTTCATGCAATGAACCTGGTCAGAATCAGTCATAAAATAAGGAGCTGGTAGGTTGAAGGCTCTATCTATGCCTTTCCACTTCCTGCAGCTCCATGGCTTGTCATTCATTATGCCAGCTGTACATTAAAAAACAAGGTCTTTGATTTGATTTGATTTAGAGATACAGCACTGAAACAGGCCCTTCGGCCCACCGAGTCTGTGCCGACCATTAACCACCCATTTATACTAATCCTACACTAATCCCAACCACATCCTCACCTGTCCCTATATTCCCCTACCACCTACCTAAACTAGGGGCAATTTATAATGGCCAATTTACCTATCAACCTGCAAGTCTTGGCTGTGGGAGGAAACCGGAGCACCCGGAGGAAACCCACGCAGACACAGGGAGAACTTGCAAACTCCACACAGGCAGTACCCAGAATTGATATGTGCAGTACATTCACAAGCAGAACAAAAAGGGGCAACAAAGCTTCCCCAGTCATTCAGGGCATCAGGAGCAGCGTTAAACAGCAACTACATCATTAATAGGACAATGATTTTTTGTCGGATTATATTGTTTATACTGTCTGATCGGGAAGTGTAAAATAAACAACCTAAAATAAAAACAGAAAGTGCTGGAAATTCTCAGCAGGTCAGGCAGCATCTGTGGAGAGAGAAGTGGAGTTAACATTTCAGGTCTGTGACCATTCATCAGAGTTCTTAAAGATCCTTAAGGGTCCCTAACTTTGCCAAAAATACTTCATTGTATATGGAGTCGGGAGGTGCAGGAATGCACCAGGGGCTGCTGCTGGCTGTCATTTTTGTAGGATTGGAGTAACATATGAGCCAGATCAGATCAGGATGATAGGTTTGTTTCCATAATTTGTCTTGCATGGCAGCGCAAAATGGTTGCTATCACATCTTCCAACAGTTGACTTAAATGGAACTGAATATCAGGCGGGTTAGATAACAGCCTTGAGTTATCACCCAAACTAAAATTCTATCCCTCAGTTTTAATGACAATCCAACAGCTTCATGGTCACTCTTATTAATACCTTTACTAGATTTTTAAAACTGAATTCAAATTCTCAGACTGGCATGGAGGCATTTGAACTCATCGGCGCCTGGATTGGTAGTGTAAGATTTCTTTTCTCTCTCATTCAGAATACAAAAGGTCAAGGATCAAGCAAGACACAGTAGTTATTTTCTAACAATAAAGAATTTAAATGGACATACAGACACAACAATTTTCATCAGAAATAAAGAATTAGCTTCTCATACAACCTTTTTCTAGCGAGTGCAGCTCCAGACAAATAACTAATCAAGTTGTTTGCTCTTACGAGACTCTCCTATGCCATCTTGTGCTGACATTGCATGTGGTTCTCTTGAAAACCCTTGTGGAATGAACTGTTCTAGATATTTTTCTCTTCAAATTCTGCTGTTTGAGCATCGCACCAAATATGGGTTGTTTTGGAACTCTAATAGTACATAATTTCTTATCATTTATTTCAGAAAAATTAGTTTGTATCAGTATAGCATTCCCACTACTCCACCTGTGACCGATTTCTGTATATATTTTAGGGAGCAGTGTGAGGAGCTGCAAACAAAGCTATCTCATCAGCGAGAGCTAGAGTTGGTAAAGGATAGGCAGGCACAAATAGAGTTCAACAAGAAGCTGCAGAATCAACAGAAGGAAGAGGAGCAGATTTTTGATGAATTGTGGGAGAAGGATCGGCTTGCCAAAGAGGAGAGGGCAGAAAAAGAAATGAAAGAGCAAAGTGAGAAACAGCAAGAAGCACTGGCTGGTCTACAGGAACAAATGGCAGAAGCTAACGCTAAACGCTTGGATCAGAAGCGGCTGAAACAAGAAGAGGCACAGTTGATGGTAAGAAAAGAATATAAAATGATTGAGCAGACTTGCATATTATTTTCCCTTTTTTTGGTCTTGTTCTCAGCGCAACTACCTGAGATGCTGCCTACAGTTCTCTAATTTACATTTTTTGTTCTCCATGTCAATTTTTTCTCCCCGTTTCCGAAAGATGGTGGTCCAGAAATTCGGTTTGGGCATGTGGGGTTTGCAGGGTACAATCCTTGCACCTGAATGATGAAGCCCATCATATTGAAGACCTTTGCAGACAAATTCTTACTGACTCCTTGCTTGATACCTTGGTAGTCATTATTCAAGTGTCCGCCTTTGGCAGGCTATTTGACTATTTCAGAAGTGGAAACCATGACCAGTTTTCCCCTCCCTAACCCAAACTTGATGAAGATAAATATACCGCCACATGGTAGATCAGCCATTGAACCTGGGATCTTCAGGATCTGTATGGTCTTGCTACTCACCGGGTAAACTTACTGATCCTTTGGAGAAGCATCTTTTTATTATTTAATATCCTGTGCCCAGAGGAGGATTTTTATTTATATTTACTTTAAATTTTTAGAACCTCTTTCCTTCCATCCATCAAGGAAGTGAATATGATTCAGCCTTTTAGGTATAGGAAGTAGACTGGCACCAACAAGGAGCATTTCCACGAACACTAATTATGTAGAATTGTATAGAATTTACAGTGCAGAAACGGGCCAGTGGGCCCAACTGGTCTATGCTTGTATTTAAGCTCCACATGAACTTCCTCACACTTTGATCCTTGGTCAAGTCATTGGGAGGTTCACACAACTGCTGTGAGAAAGAGATGCACTTCAGTACTGAGAAGAGACTGCTTGTAAGAGATTTTAATCTCTTTCCAACTACAAGGCAGCTAAACTCTGACTCTCAGAGAAGCCTGAATGTAACTGTCACTTGAAAGTGGAATTTTAAATGCTGGTTTCCTGAAACTGTAGTCCAAAGTCTATATTTTCCAATATTGTTGCAGTCTAGATTGGAATAGTGAATGACAAATTTTAGATAGAAGTACATTATTTCCAGCCACTTATCTGAGATTGGTTCATTTGCATAACTTCAGGTGCCAGTTTTGTTGGTGCATGGAGCACAGTATTGGTGAGAATGGAACATTGTGTGTAAGTGAACTTAATGGGGAAGGGCAACTAAAGGGAAATGTCAGAATGGGGATAGTGACCATAACGCTGTAAGATTTAAGGTTGTTATGGAAAAGGACATAGAGGGACCAGAAATAAGAGTACTGAATTGGGGGAAGGCAGATTTCAATATGATAACACAGGATCTGGCCAAAGTGAACTAGGAGCAGCTTCTTACAGGAAAGTCTACATCAGACGAGTGGGAATCATTTAGAAGGGAAATTGTGAGGGTTCAGGTGCAGCATGTTCCTGTAAAGGTGAAGAGTAGGACCAACAGGTCAAGGGAACCCTGGATGTCAAGGGATATAGAGGATTGGATAAGGGGAAAAAAAAGTGGCATATGGCAGATTCAGAGTGCTGAAAACAGCGGAGGCCCTAGAGGAGTATAGAAAGTGTAGGGGAGTACTTGAAAAATTAGGAGAGCGAAGAGGGGGCATGATAAATCACTGGCAGACAAGATAAAGGAAAATCCCAAGGCGTTTTATAAGCTGTTAGGGGCAAGAGGATAACCAGGGAAAAAGTGGGGCCCATTAGGGATCATAGAGGCAATCTGTGTGTGGAGCCGGAGGACATAGGGGAGGTTTTGAATGATTACTTTTCATCTGTGTTCATTATGGAGAGGAATGATGTAGGTGTAGTGATCAGGGAAAGAGAGTGTGATATACTTGATCAAATTAGCATTGAAAAGGAGGAAGTATTAGCTGTTTTAGCAGGTTTGAAGGTGGATAAATCCCCAGGCCCAGATGAGATGTATCCCAGGCTGCTATGTGAGGCAAGGGAGGAGATAGCGGGGGCTCTGACACAAATTTTCAGATCCTCTCTGGCCATAGGAGAGGTACCAATGGATTGGAGGACAGCGAATGTGGTACCATTATTTAAGAAAGGTAGCAGGGATTAACCAGGTAATTACAGGCCGGTAAGTCTAACATCAGTGGTAGGGAAATTATTGGAAAAAATTCTGAGAGACAGGATTAATCTCCAGTTGGAGAGGCAGGGATTAATCAGGGATAGTCAGCATGGCTCTGTCAGGGGGAGATTGTGTCTAACAAATTTGATTGAATTTTTCGAGGAGGTGACTAGAAGTGTAGATGAGGGTAAAGCAGTTGATGTAGTCTACATGGACTTTAGTAAGGCGATAAGGTCCCGCATGGGAGATTGGCTAAGAAAGTAAAGGCCCATGGGATCTAGGGTAATTTGGCAAATTGGATTCAAAATTGGCTTAGTGGCAGGAAGCAGAGGGTGATGGTAGAGGGTTGTTTTTGCGATTGGGAGCCTGTGACCAGTGGTGTACCGCAGGGATCAGTGCTGGGACCCTTACTGTTTGTAGTGTACATTAATGATTTAGACGTGAATATAAGAGGTATGATCAGTAAGTTCGCAGATGACACGAAAATTGGTGTCGTAAATAGTGAGGAGGAAAGCCTTAGACTACAGGACGATATAGATGGGCTGGTAAGATGGGCAGAGCAGTGGCAATTGGAGTTTAATCCTGCGAAGTGTGAGTGATGCACTTTGGGAGGTCTAACAAAGCAATGGAATATACAATGGATGGTAGGACCCTAGGGAGGACAGAGGATCAGCGGGACCTTGGGGTGCTTGTCCATAGATCACTGAAGACAGCAGCACAGGTAGATAAGGTGGGTAGGAAGGCATACGGGATACTTGCCTTTATTAGCCGAGGCATAGAATATAAGAGTAGGGGGGTTATGATGGAGCTGTATAAAACGCTGGTTAGGCCACAGTTGGAGTACTGTGTACAGTTCTGGTCGCCACACTGTAGGAAGGATGTGATTGCTATGGAGAGTGTGCAGAGGAGATTCACCAGGATGTTGCCTGGGCTGGAGCATTTCAGTTATGAAGACCGACTAGATAGACTGGGGTTGTTTTCCTTAGAGCGGAGAAGGCTGAGGGGGAACCTGATTGAGGTATACAAAATTATGAGGGGCACTGATAGGATAGAGAGGAAGAAACTTTTTCCCTTAGCGGAGAAGTCAATAACTAGGGGGCATAGATTTAAAGTAAGGGGCAGGAGGTTTAGAGGGGAGTTGAGGAGGAATTTTTTCACCCAGAGGGTGGTTGGAATCTGGAACACACTGCCTGAAGGAGTGTTAGAGGCAGGAACACTCACGACATTCAAGAAATATTTAGATGAGCACTTGAAACGCCATAACATACAAGGCTACGGGCCATGTGCGGGGAAATGGGATTAGTTAGGACAGGTGCTTGATGGTCGGCATAGGCTCGTTGGGCTGAAGGGCCTGTTTCTGTGCTGTAAAACTCTATGACTCTAATATGGGACAAAAATTCTGAAATCCTTTGGAAAGGTGCAGTAGGTATCTTAGCCCATTAGCCATGGTTGAAGAGAGAAAGAACAGCTAATGTTAATGGTAAGTGAAATCCAGCTACATGCATGAGGCTGCAGGGAAGTGTAGCACAGCTACACCCAATTTCCAGTTTTGATGGCTGCTAAAGTGGAGGTAGTGCTGCATGTGGTGAGGAAGCCTGTCTTCTGTACACAATTCCATTCCAACAGGTTATCACTGCAGTCTGTCTGCAAGGAGGTGGAGTCATGTTTTGGGGAGGAGCTGACCAGTAGTTTCAGTAGTCATGCCAGCTCCATGGTTTGTGGTAGCTGTAGATATTCTTACAGGAGACAATGCAGTTCTGTATCTGACTCTCTGCTGACCCAGACCCTGTGAAGATAGTTGCGTACAGTTATTGCAAGGCTTGTTTATCAGACCTGGAGAAAGTTTGGTAGCTTTTTGCTAGTGCGACCAGAATGTAACACTGAAAGCATAGCATATTGTGATTCTTCCAAGGAAGCATCCAATTTTACTACTAGTCAGGCAGTCACGTCTTAGTGGTACCATTGGAACTACTGGCCCAGCTTACTTTAGAAAGAGGAGCTGCTATATGCAGTAATCATCTGCCAAAGCAAAGATGACCCCCTCTGTCTTTACATGCAACATGGAGATACCAGAGGGTGTGCACAGCAATATCTTTGTGCAGCCTTAAATGCCTGGTAACTCTTCATTGTTCCTCCTTTTCTTCCGAACATAGGACTATTCCCATTAGTGCCAGTAATGGTGCTGGGACAAAAATGAATAATTTTATAACAATTGGCACAAGAGAGAACATAAGGCACGGTAGAAGAAAATAAAAAATAGCTCAAATACACAATAGTATTTTTTTTTTTCAAATCCTTCCATATATTTTCCAACTCTGAAGGTTTATTTCACATGGTTGTAATTTATATTTGATATCCTGCATGTCAGAGCAGTGGAAAATGACATGCAGGATATCCCTGCCCCCAAATATGTAAATGAAGTGCTCACACTTTTGAGGTGGACACTTCTAGCTTCTCTGATCCATGTCACCAGAAATATAGTGTGGTGCAACGATTATAGTTTCAGCAGAACAGACTCATGTCCATATTTGTTTTCAGCTGCTTTATTTATACCAGTTGAACATGTTGTTGAATCTGGGCTCACCAATCTACTGGTAAACAGACCAAACAACTTTCATAGAGTGTGAAATTCATGTTATTTTATTTGCTTCTTCAAGGTATCATTGTGGAATAAAGGCTGTTAATGATTTTCTTCTAGAAGAATAAATAAACTTACAATAAAGGGTAATTTCTAAAATAATGTCCCTTAAAATGTGCAGGCTCTGCAGTTTCGGCATTAATGCCTGCAATGTGCCTACTAGTGCCCTCCAGCTGGTGTTTACAGTGTTAGTGTGAAAGTTTCCCACCTCGAAGACCCATGCATTCCTCCCCAACTCTCCACAATCCTAAAGGTTATCTAAAAAGGCACCTTGGGGGTCCAGGGTGCTTCCCTAGCTTGTGCTGGCCACTTCCTCTCTTGGCATACTGGCCTCCGATCGTATGTTGAGTTTCTTATGGGCAAGGAAATGGGAACTCCTAGTGTTGGAAATCCCTGCCCCAGACCCATTCACCCTGACATGGTTTGCCTTGTAATGGGAAGGCAGAGGCTCCCCACCTTGCAAGGCTGACTGGGACTTCCAAAATAAAAATTGACCTGGTGTATCCAGATCCTGGACTTTTTCCATTCTGTTCCATTAAAGTTATAGTGGAAAGCTACTAAACCAGAGATGAGGGAATTTGGAATTGTTGTGGACAGATAGAAAGGGATGTGGGTGGTTCACTTACCGATTGACCGCAATCGTGTTTTGTTAAAATGATGAGTTAGTCCCTGAGTACTTTTTAGGGTCAAATAAACAGACAAATTTTCTCGTAGGTTAAAAAAAAACGATTTATTTTTACACAATTTGCGCTGTGGTTAGCACCGCAGCCTCACAGCTCCAGGGACCCGGGTTCAATTCTGGGTACTGCCTGTGTGGAGTTTGCAAGTTCTCCCTGTGTCTGCGTGGATTTCCTCCGGGTGTTCCGGTTTCCTCCCACATGCCAAAGACTTGCAGGTTAATAGGTAAATTGGCCATTATAAATTGCCCCGAGTATAGGTAGGTGGTAGGGAAATATCGGGACAGATGGGGATGTGATAGGAATATGGAATTAGAGTAGGATTAGTATAAATGGGTGGTTGATGGTCGGCACAGACTCGGTGGGCCGAAGGGCCTGTTTCAGTGCTGTATCTCTAAATAAAAAAATAAAAAATATAACAATTCCCGAAATGGTTGCAACCTCACCCATGCACACATACACGAGAATAGAGAGAGAGAAAAAGGGTAACTGGTTTAAAGTTCAAAGTGAGATAGGTGTTTGTGATTTACGGTATACCTGTTAAATTTTCTCAGGAGGACAGACGCTTTTGAAGGTGCAGGCCTGGGTGTTTGTCGTCTTGAACTTGTTGAGGTGTTGTAGTTGAGGTGGTTAAAACTTCAGACTGGAGATAGTGGTCGCTTTAAGTTCTCTGCTGCAGCAGGTTGAAGTGTAGAATTAGCAGCAGGGCTTCTTCCTTGCTTGGCTGAATCTCTTTCACAGTCTGTGGCAGGACTGCTTTCTGAAGGTGTTGGCTTGATCTCCCCCTCTCTCTCCAGAGGATTACCTTTTAAGGTAAAAATTAATCACAGAGTTACTGTTAGGAGACACATGGCTCGCTCCCCTGGTGTGACCACACAATGGACCAGGATGTGAAGACCATGGCTATCGATTGATGTCTGAAGGGGGACCCTTCTGTTAACACGGTGCTATTTCACACCTATTCAATTTTGGTTTATGCTTCAGTCCGTTGGTCTGCAGAATCCTTTGTTAGCTCATTGATGTTGATGAAAGTCATGAATGCAATAGTGCTCTTTTCATTTTCAAAGGGTTCCCCCCAGAGCTATTTCAAATGTAGTTCATGAATTCCATTCTAATAGACAGATTTGTTGATTTCCAGTACAGGAGGGGGTCAGGTGCTACTGCTATTCCATCTTGACAGAGGTACAAGTGGCCATGTTCTTGTGGTTTTGTTTAACAGTTGATTTTTTTAAAGAATTCATAATTCTTCCATTTCATAGGAAACATAGGAAATAGGAGCAGGAGTAGGCTATTCAGCCTGCTCCGCCATTCAAACAGATCATGGCTGTTCATCGACCTCAATGCCATTTTTCCCCACTATCCCCATATCCCTTGATGTCATTTCATTGTGTATTTTAGCTCCTTCTGTGCATGACAGCATCAATGTCTTTAAATTTTTTAAGTCTCTTAAAAGTGTCCAGAAGCAAAGAAACTATTAGAGCTTAGTCATCTGTTTTATTGGTGCTATACATTTGTCACAGAAAGAAAAACAATGTCTTTCCAAGTTGGAAGATGAACGGCTTGCAAGGGAAAAGGCACAGAAACAGAAGGAATTCCGTGATAGTTTGAACAAATCAATGGCGCTGAAAGCAAAACGATTAGTGAACGAGCAGGAGGAGGAGCGCGCACTTGATACAAAGATAAAGGAGCAAGCACTGAAGGAAAGTGCTGATGATGTCAAGGAACAATTGCAGAAAAAGGTAACTGAGCTGATTCATCTTGTACTACAATATATAGAAAGTTTGCATGTCTATCGTAATTTATCATGTCTTTGGGACACTCAAAGTGCTTCACAACCGATTAATTATTTATTGGATAAATACAGTCACTGTTTTAAAGTAAGCAACTGCAGCAACCAATTTATGCACAGCAAGTTTCCATAAACAGCAGTGGGATGAATAACCAGTTCATCTGTTTTTTTTATGGTATTGCAGAGAGAGTAGTACTGGCCAGGATATCAGGAGAAGATTGCATAGACTAGGGTTAATTTATTTGGAACAGAGGAGGCTGAGGGGAGATTTAATTGAGATTTATAAAATTATGAGGGGCCGAGATAGAGTGGATAGGAAGGATTATTTCCATTAGCTGACAGCCAACAACCAGGGACCATGGATTTAAAGTAATTGGTAGAAGGATTAGAGGGGAGTTGAGGAGTAATTTTTCCTGGGGTCTGGAACTCACTGCCTGACAGGGTGTTAGAGGCAAAAACCCTCATTGCATTGAAAAACACTTGAATATGCACGTGAGGTGCTGTAACCCTACAGGGCTACAGACCAAGAGCTGGATGGTGGGATTAGACTGGATAGCTATTTTTTCGGCCTGTGCAGACACGATGGGCTGAATGGCCTCCTCCTTTGCTGTAAATCTTTTGAAGTTTTTATGTTTTAACTTCCTGTGTCATGGAATCTTTACAAAGAACAGTACAGCACAGGAACAGGCCATTCCGCCCTCCAAGCCTGCGCCGATCTTGATGCCTGCCGAAACTAAAGGCTTCTGCACTTCCGGGGACTGTATCCCTCTATTCCCATCCTATTCACGTATTTGTCAAGATGCCTCTTAAACATCGTTATCGTACCTGCTTCCACCACCTCCCCCGGCAGCAAGTTCCAGGCACTCACCACCCTCTGTGTAAAGAACTTGCCTCGCACATCCCCTCTAAACTTTGCCCCTCTCACCTTAAACCTATGTCCCCTAGTAACTGACTCTTCCACCATGGGAAAAAGCTTCTGACTATCCACTCTGTCCATGCCGCTCATAACTTTGTAAACCTCTATCATGTCGCCCCTCCACCTCCGTCGTTCCAGTGAAAACAATCCGAGTTTATCCAACCTCTCCTCATAGCTAATGCCCTCCAGACAAGGCAACATCCTGGTAAACCTCTTCTGTACCCTCTCCAAAGCCTCCACGTCCTTCTGGTAGTGTGGCGACCAGAATTGCACGCAATATTCTAAGTGTGGCCTAACTAAAGTTCTGTACAGCTGCAGCATGACTTGCCAATTTTTATACTCTGTGCCCCGACCGATGAAGGCAAGCATGCCGTATGCCTTCTTGACTACCTTATCCACCTGCGTTGCCACTTTCAGTGACCTGTGGACCTGTACGCCCAGTTCTCTCTGCCTGTCAATACTCCTAAGGGTTCTGCCATTTACTGTATACTTCCCACCTGCATTAGACCTTCCAAAATGCATTACCTCACATTTGTCCGGATTAAACTCCATCTGCCATTTCTCCGCCCAAGTCTCCAACCGATCTGTATCCTCTGACAATCCTCATCACTATCCGCAACTCCACCAACCTTTGTGTCGTCCGCAAACTTACGAATCAGACCAGCTACATTTTCCTCCAAATCATTTATATATACTACAAAGAGCAAAGGTCCCAGCACTGATCCCTGCGGAACACCACTAGTCACATCCCTCCATTCAGAAAAGCACCCTTCCACTGATGCCCTCTGTCTTCCATGACTGAGCCAGTTCTGTATCCATCTTGCCAGCTCACCTCTGATCCCGTGTGACTTCACCTTTTGTACCAGTCTGCCATGAGGGACCTTGTCAAAGGCTTTACTGAAGTCCATGTAGACAACATCCACTGCCCTTCCTTCATCAATCATCTTTGTCACTTCCTCAAAAAACTCAATCAAATTAGTGAGACACAACCTCCCCTTCACAAAACCATGCTGCCTCTCGCTAATAAGTTTGTTTGTTTCCAAATGGGAGTAAATCCTGTTCCGAAGAATCCTCTCTAATAATTTCCCTACCACTGACGTAAGGCTCACCAGCCTATAATTTCCTGGATTATCCTTGCTACCCTTCTTAAACAAAGGAACAACATTGGCTATTCTGCAGTCCTCTGAGACCTCACCTGTAGCCAATGAGGATGCAAAGATTTCTGTCAAGGCCCCAGCAATTTCTTCCCTTGACTCCCTCAGTATTCTGGGGTAGATCCCATCAGGCCCTGGGGACTCAGCTAAATGCTTTGCAAGACACCCAACACCTCCTCCTTTTTGATAATGAGATGACTGAGACTATCTACACTCCCTTCCCTAGGCTCATCATCCACCAAGTCCTTCTCTTTGGTGAATACTGATGCAAAGTACTCATTTAGTACCTCACCCATTTCCTCTGGCTCCACACATAGATTCCCTTCTCTGTCCTTGAGTGGGCCAACCCTTTCCCTGGTTACCCTCTTGCTCTTTATGTACGTATAGAAAGCCTTGGGATTATCCTTAATCCTGTTTGCCAATGACTTTTCATGACCCCTTTTAGCCCTCCTTACTCCTTGCTTAAGTTCCTTCCCACTGTCTTTATATTCCTCAAGGGATTCATCTGTTCCTAGCCTTCCAGCCCTTACGAATGCTTCCTTTTACTTTTTGACTCGGCTCACAATATCCCGCGTTATCCAAGGTTCCCGAAACTTGCCAAACTTATCATTCTTCCTCACAGGAACATGCTGGTCCTGGATTCTAATCAACTGACGTTTGAAAGACTCCCACATGTCAGATGTTGATTTACCCTCAAACAGCCACCCCCAATCTAAATTCTTCAGTTCCTGCCTAATATTGTTATAATTAACCTTCCCCCAATTTAGCACCTTCACCCGAGGACTTCTCTTATCCTTATCCACAAGTACCTTAAAACTTATGGAATTATGGTCACTGTTCCCGACTTGCTCCCCTACTGAAACTTCGACCACCTGGCCAGGCTCATTCCCCAATACCAGGTCCAGTATGGCCCCATCCCTAGTTGGACTATCTACATATTGTTTCAAGAAGCCCTCCTGGATGCTCCTTACAAATTCCGCCCCATCAAAGCCCCTAGCACTAAGTGAGTCCCAGTCAATATAGGGGAAGTTAAAATCACCCACCACTCCAACCCTGTTACCTTTACATCTTTCCAAAATCTGTCTACATATCTGCTCCTCTACCTCCCGCTGGCTGTTGGGAGGCCTGTAGAAAACCCCCAACATCGTGACTGCACCCTTCCTATTCCTGAGCTCCACCCATATTGCCTCGCTGCACGACCCCTCCGAGGTGTCCTCCCGCAGTACAGCTGTGATATTCTCCTTAACAAGTAATGCAACTCCCCCACCCCTTTTACATCCCCCTCTGTCCCGCCTGAAGCTTCTAAATCCTGGAACATTTAGCTGCCAATCCTGTCCTTCCCTCAACCAAGTCTCTGTAATAGCAACAACATCATAGTTCCAAGTACTAATCCAAGCTCTAAGTTCATCTGCCTTACCTGTTATACTTCTCGCATTGAAATAAATGCACTTCAGACCACCAGTCCCGCTGTGCTCCGCAACATCTCCCTGCCTTCTCTTCCCCTTAGTCTTACTGGCCTTGTTTACTCGTTCCCCCTCATTTATTTCACTTGCTGTCCTACTGCTCTGGTTCCCAACCCCTGCCACACTAGTTTAAACCCTCCCGAGTGACGCTAACAAACCTCGCAGCCAGGATATTTGTGCCCCTCCAGTTTAGATGCAACCTGTCCTTCTTGTACAGGTCCCATCTGTCCCTGAAGAGATCCCAATGGTCCAGATATCTGAAACCCTCCCTTCTACACCAGCTGAAGGCTGGTGTTTAGCTGCACTATCTTCCTATTTCTAGCCTGACTGGCACGTGGCACAGGGAGTAATCCAGAGATTACAACTCTCGACGTCCTGTCTTTTAACTTTCTACCTAACTCCCTAAACTCCCCCTGCAGGACCTAGTCACTCTTCCTGCCTATGTCATTGGTGTACCACAACCTCTGGCTGTTCACCCTCCCCCTTCAGAATGCCCCCTGTCTGTTCAGAGACATCCTTGACCCTGGCACCAGGGAGGCAACATACCATCCTGGAGTCTCTTTCACTTCCATAGAAGCGCCTATTTTTGCCCCTGACTATAGAGTCACCTATAACTATTGCTCTTCTGCGCTTTGTCCCTCTCTGCTGAACAACAGTGCCAGCCATGGTGCCACTGCTCTGGCTGCTGCTGTTTTCCCCTGATAGGCCATCCACCCCAACAGTATCCAAAACGGTATACTTGTTAGAGAGGGGGATAGCCACAGGGGATTCCTGCACTGACTGCCTGCCCCTTCTAGCGGTCCCCCATCTATCTGCCTGCACCTTGGGTGTAACCACTTCTCTAAAACTCCTGTCTATGACGCTTTCTGCCACCTGCATGCTCCTAAGTGCATCCAGTTGCCGCTCCAACCGATCCATGCGGTCTGTGAGGAGCTGCAACTGGGTACACTTCCTGCAGATGTTGTCGTCCGGAACGCTGGAAGCATCACGGACCTCCCACATCTCACTTCACTCCTGTAACTGACATTTCTAGCACTAATTAATAAATTAATTTAAGATTAATAAATACTTCTTAAATCCTTATTAAATTGTTATAATAACTATATGGTCCCTCGTGCTAGATTCCTACTATAAATATTAAATGCTATCTAAATACAGTAATCTTCTCCCTCTGGTTTAGTTACTCTACTTATTAATTAGTTAATTAGGGTTTTAATCAATTTTTATCAAAGTTTTATATTCAAATTCAGTAAAAAAAAATTCTCAACCAGCCAATCAGGTCACCGCTTTCTGTGACATCACTTTCAGTTTTTTTTACCAGAGGTAAGTTTTTTATACTTACCGGTTCGGAACTCCGCCCTCCACATCTTCTCCCAGTCAGCTGTGCTCTTTGGAAGCTCTCGGCTCCCTTCACTCTGAGGACAGGGAGGAAATGAAAGGAGCTTCTCGCTCCCTCCTTACTGAACTTCCTCAGTTATCAAACTTCCACTGTAGCACTCTATTGCAACCCAAGTTAGCACTCCAATGCAAACAAAGTCAGCACTGTAAGATGGCTCACTTTTATACTGACTGACTCTAGCCCGCTGAAAACTGGTTTAAGCCACTTCTCTAATTAACAAGGTGCAGCTGCAAGCAGCGCCTGAGTGAACCCTGTTTAAAGCTGGACTAAAACTCACCTTTTCCAACCCTAACAGCAAATGTTAAGTTGATCTGCTAAATAAAAGACAGATTATATTTAAGATCAAATTAACCCTTAATTATCCTCAGTTACCAAACTTCCACTGTAGCACTCTATTGCAACCCAAGTCAGCACTCCAGCGCAAAAAACCTAACTGAAACACTAAAACAAGCAGATGGGAACTTTGAACCTTTCATCTGAAATCTGGCATTGCAGTACTCCCTTAATATTGAGGTATCAATCTAAATTACAGATATCTTCCAACAGAATCAGTTTCATCATGGAGCCTGCCTCTAGCATTCCAAGTTTGTTCCCTTTATATGGTAGAATGGATTTAGCAACATCAGAATATGTGGATGCAGTGGGTTTGTAGATGTCCAATTGCTCAAAAATTATAAGCATGACTTCGAGTTAAATGCACATTCACAATCTTATACATATGCAATCACAATAAAGTTTTCTACAAAATTTTCCTATTCTAGCCACAGAACATCCATAGTCTTGGCAGAATTCCATATAGACCAGGAATGTGAACATTGGATTGCTGGTGTACAGATTAGGTTGGGAGCTCGGCTGTCACTTGTGGCCAGAAACAAAGTAACAGACCTGACAACAAATGATACGAGTAGCATTCATTTACATTTTGCTTGTTTCCCTCATATGCAGTGAAGAAAGACACTTTGTGAGGTGGAACTCCAAGCTCCTGGTTGCACAGAGGGCACATTGCTTATAATATTGACCCATCAACTGTAGCATTGCATACAGGGAATTAAGACTGAGGGCAGCCTTCAGGTGAAGCAGTGTTAGAGAACAGGAATGAATTAGACCTAGATACATAGAGGTAAAACATTTAATAAGATGTTTGGGAAGCAGAAAAGTATAGTTGGCATTTGTCTGTCTCAACAATACAAGCTGTGGAACTAGGAGATGCAAAACTGAAGGGCTACAGTGCCACCAAATAGGAGGATGTTGTAGGGCTTGGAAGTCCCTTGTGGAGTCTCACTTAGGTTTGGAGTCGTATTCTGGACAGAACAGGAATGAGGTTTTTTAAAAATCAAGAGCAAAGAATAAGTAAAATGCAAAAATATAAATGTGCAAAAGGTAGTGTCTGCAGGCCTCAGGTCTACAACACGGTTGTAATTAAGTCATGACAAGTTTACAGAGGCAGTTTCTGTTACAAGTTCAGACGTAGAAATAATGGGAAAATAACAACATCTCTCCCAGTCTTTACAGGTTCAAATAAACTGAATCCACACGAAGATCAACATTGATATTCATGTCAACTTATATTACAGGGTCACCAGCTACGATAGGAATACTCATTGCACACAAATATTTCAGAATAATTTAATTTTCATGCCATATACTAATTATCGTGCTGCTGTGAGCCCTACTGCCTGTCTTAAATGTGCTCTTACTTATTGTAATGTTCCTACAAGGTGCTTCCCCAATGGCTGTAGCATGAGAGGTTGAAGGTTGCTGTGACTCCGATGAGAGGGCTTGAGATGCTCATGGTTAATGAATTGTAACAGCTCGTGCCTGAGAGGACCTGGCTGAGGTTCTATATTACAGATATCTTCCAACAGAATCAGTTTCATCATCGAGCCTGCCTCTAGACGGCAGCAATTTGATGGCTCAGCTTTGTGGCCCAGATGGCTCTCTGGCACCAGCGTGGGTATTTGTTCAAGGATAGTGAGGGTCCAGACATACTGTCATCCTGAGTGATGGCAACATGTTCCCTTCCACTTCCCCTGCTATCGGACTAAGACTCCCACTAATCCGAGGGAAAGCAGACTAGGAGATCCATGATCAATAGAAGCCCTAACCATTTGATTTCCCAGAGAAGATGGCTGAGCCCAGACCCTGCAAAGCCCCAGTGTAAGCATCCCTGAGGAATACTATTACTAGCGACAAAGATTTCTGCAGGGAGAGCCCAGCTGCAGCATTCATTCAGGTAACTACATACTCCATAGTTGCTTGCAGAGTGCCACTGCTATGTACCAGTGTGTAGAAATGTAAGATTTTTATCCATTATGGTTTTATATATAGTGCTGTCTCTAAGCAGATTTCCCTCCAGTAAAAGTACTGTAATATAAATGGGAAACAAGCCTCATAATTTTTTTAAATACACAGATGTCTGTCACAATGTGTGTGATATCAGTGTTAGCAATTAAACACGTTTACTTTTTGTGCCTAACTGAGCACAAAATCATCCCAGGTCAGGTGCAGTGCAGGTTGGTTGCACAGTAAAGCTTTGCCACAAAAATTTTCTTAAATGTTTTAAAAACATGGATAAATAAATGTAAGAGTTCATATTGAACATTATAAGGGTCAGTATGGATTGAAAAAAATCAGCATTGTACAGAACAGGATAGTGCCTGAGCTGCTGAAATCAGCAATGTTATGCCATGGCCAGCAACAGCCAGAATCAAATAATGTAGATTGTAACATTAGACAGATATTCTGGAGCCTTGCTCAGTTAGCTTTTGAAGAGAATGACAGAGATTAATTCTGTAGAACTATTCCTCAGGTCAATAAATAGATTCCATAATGCAGCAAATGTAATTTTTATGCAGAAGGATACTTTCTTTTACCAAGTTTTATTGCATAATGTAATCCAGCTTCAGAATCACAACCTTTCTGCACCAATTATGACCAGCCATCCTTTTAGCTTCTCTGAGTGAGGCAGTTTCTTTTTTTGTATTTATTCTTGGGTTCTGGCAAGGTTCCATTTATTCCGATCCCTAGTTTCTCCAAGAGGATGATGGTGGTCCTTCTTGAAAGTAGCAATTGTTTGTATAATGGAAGGGCTTGCTATGCCTCTCAACAGTCAACTACAGAGTGCGGGCTAGATTCACGTGTAGGCCATACTAGGGACAGGATTTTGTTCTGCCCTTGGAGGCGGGCACGGAGGTGGGGGTGGGGGGCGGCGCCCGGGCCCCCTGCCATTTTGTCCGGGGTGGGGAAGCCCGAGGATGGCCTTCCCACTCCAGGCCAATTGAGACCCTTAAGTGACTAATTAATGGCCACTTTCGGGCCTTTTCCTGCCTTCACCTCAGTTTTGTTGGCCTTCCATTTGCTACATTTTTACATCTACTGATTTGCTGAACTGCTTCCTCAACTTCACCTTTAATGCCCTAGTCCCCAATAAAACCATGACTCTCTCACTCTAGCCATTCCCCAGTATGCCCCTCATCTCCACTCCCTTAAGTCCAAGGGATAATGGCAGATAATTGGTTTAGCCATTCACTGCCAGATTTGGCTGGGCCACATAAAACACTATAGGGTCGCGCTCTCGCCTGCTAAAACTGTTCACTATTCCAAGATAATCCCGGAATCCAAAGATAACCTCTGACTTCTTTTTTCTACTGCAAACCGTCTTCTTAAACCCACCTTCCCTGTCTCCTCCATCTCACCTCCAACAATAAGTGCGAGGATTTCATGGACTGCTTTGTCACCTAGATTGAGACCATCTGATAAACTGCCTCTACCGTTTTCCTCCCTTCCACAAGCTGACCAGGCCAAACTTCCTCTATAGTACCCCCGCTCTCGCCCTGAACTCACATCTTTCTCCAGTTTCTCTCCTAACTCTCCCATGCCCTCTCCCAGCTCATCTTGTCCATGAGACCCACCTCCTGCCCCCTCGAACCTATTCCCACTAAATTTCTGGTCACCCATGCTCCCTTCCTGGTTCCCATGTCATCCACACACAGATATCTCGGAGGGCTGTGGGGCTGGAGGAGAGGCCGTGCAGAGATTTGAAAACAAGGAGGAGAATTCTAAAATTGAGGCATTGCTTGATATTGTTCACAGTTCTCTCTCTTCAGGTACTGCCCCTCGCTCCAAATCTGCCATCGCCATCCCTGTTCTCAAAAAACCAACCCTTGTCCCTCCCGTCCTTGCAACCGTCCTTTCCCCTGACATGTTGTCACCTCCCAAATTCATGCCCATCTTTCCCAGAATTCCATGTTTGATCCCTCCAATCTTATTCCCATCTGTGCAACAGTACTGAAATGGCTATTACCAAAGTCACAAATGACATCCTATATGACTGTGACAGAGGTAAACAATCCCTCTTTGTCCTCTCGACCTGTCAGCAGCCTTTGACACAGGTGATTTCATTTTCCTCCTCCAATGCCTCTCCATTGTTGTCCAGTTGCATGAGACTGCACTCACCTGGTTCCATTCTTATCCATCTAATTGTAGCCAGAATATCGCAACAGCTTCTTTTCCTGCTCCTAACCATTACCTCTGGAATCCTCCAAGGATCTATCCATGGCTCCCTTCTATTTCTCATCTACATGCTGCACCTTTGCAACATTGTCCTAAAACATAGCATCAGTTTTTACATGTATGCTGAGGACACCCAGCTCTATCTCTCTCTTGACTCTTGCACCATTGCTAAATTATCAGACAGCCTCTCCGACATCCAGTACTAGATGAGCAGAAATTTCCTCCAATTAAATATTGGGAAGACTGAAATTTGCCAAATTTCCCAAAAATTGCCATTGGAGAGCAGCGTGCTGGGTCGCTGGCATATTCCCATCTTCAGGCCATTTTCGTTCCGGGCAGAGCGGGGTGGGGAGGGTAACAATGAGATGTGGGGTGGGCACCCAGAACTTCACCCGATGTCAGGGTCTTGATCCCAAAACAAAAGTCCTGCCCAATGTCTTTGGGCCCCATCATAAACTTTGTTCCCTAGCTACCATCCCCCTTCCTGGCAACAGTCTGAGGCTGAACCAGAATATTTGCAACCTTGGTGTCATATTTGAACTTCCGACCACCTATCCGCACCATCACTAAGACCGTCAATTTCCATCTCTGCCATCCCCGTAACATTACCTGTCTCCGCTCATCTGCTACTGAAACCCTTATCCATGCCTTTGTTACCGCTAGACTTGAATATTCCAACGCACTCCTGGCCAGTAAAGCAACACCTCGATTTTAAAATTCTCATCCTTGTTTTCAAATCTCTCCATGGCCTTGCCCCTTCCTATCTCTGTAATCTCCTCCAGCCCCACAGCCCTCTGAGATATCTGTGCTTACCTAATTCTAGCCTCCTGAACATCCATGATTTTAATTGCTCCACCATTGACAGCCTTGCCTTCAGCTGCCTCGGCCCTCATATTGAAATCCTCTCCCTAAACCTCTTCCACCTCTCTACCTCTCTTTCTTCCTTTAAGACACTTCATAAAACCTACCACTTTGACCAAGCTTTTGGCCATCTGTCTTAATATCTCCTTATGTCGCTTACTGTCAAATTTTGTTTGATAATGCTGCTATCAAGCGCCTTGGAATGTTTTATTACATTAAAGGAGCTATATAAATACAAGTTATTGTTGTTGTACTACCTGAGCCTTTACTGCTAGATTGGTAGCATCCTACTCTCTATTGAAGACAGATGCAAAGTACTCAGCCATGCCCTTTGCCTCCCCAGGACGATGGCCTTTGTGGTCAGATGGCAGCTATTCATGATTCTGCCATTCACACTTCCTCTGTACACATCTTTTTTCTTTACTTGTCGCATTACCACTCCCTTTTGTTTTGCACCATCAACCCTTTTGCCATTTAATCTCTCCTGTCTTCCTATCATAGACATTCCCTTTTGTTCTTTATCCCACCCTCACCCACTTTCACTGACTCTGTACTTGCTCAAAACCTGTTACATCTCAAGCTTTTTCCTGGTTCTGTTGAAAGGTCATCGACCTCAAACATTGGGCTGACTTTTCCTGCGAGCGTCAGGAAACCGACCTCAGGACCATTTGTGGGTTCCTAGCCCTCGCATCTTGGCAGCGTGCCTGCTGGTGCTAAGTTTAGGTGAGGCGGCTCCTAACTGGCTGTTCTCCATTTGCCATTCCATTACGTACAGTGGGAGGAACAGGGACATTGGAGACCCAGTGAGAGGGCCCACAGTACTGGCCGGCTGACAGTCCCACTGGGAGAGGTGGGAACGCCTGACGCAGAAGGTGAGCACAAGGGCTCCTCAAAACGGAGGCGCTCTCAAAAGGCTGCAGAAGGTTCTGTACAAAAAGAAGGCCCAGAGCTGTTAGACCCATCATTGTGCAGGGGGAGCCCCTCCACAAGAATTATTTTGGCTGTGGCTGTGGCCATTTCAGCCTTGCAGCTCCATCATAGGGGCATGGACAGCAGACTCTGAAAGCCCTTTGATCTCCAGCTGGTAGGGCGCCTCAAAATTATTGCCGGGCTATGGACTCAGCGGGGGACCCATCCAACGTCAGGAAAGTTCCATCGGTGCGGCAGCCTGCCACTGGGAAACTCAACCAGAGGCGAGACAGCGTCAGTGAGCCATCCCAATGGTGTTTTCCCAGACACCCAACCCCAACGCCACCACCCGCAGCCGCCCCCCCTCTCCCCCCGCCAGCTCCCAGCCTGCAAAGGGCCAGGAAGATTCTATCCATTAACTGTTTCTGTCTCCACAGATGATGCCAGACCTGCTGAGTACATCCAGCATTTTCTGTTTTTATTTCTGATTTCCAGCATCCATAGTATTTTTCTTTAATCCCTTTTAATTTGTGATCAGCTGCACCTGTCCTCTAGCAACTCTTTTACTGTTTATATGTTTATAAAAGACTTTTGGATACCCTTTTATGTTAACTGCTAATCTATAATCATACTCTTTCTTGGCTCCCTTATTCCTTTTTTATTCCTTCTATATGTCATAAGCCTATATCTTTAGTCATTCCAGAAGCTGTGGCTTTGAATACCATTTGTTTCCCCCCTCATGGGAATGTGTTTATTCTCCTCTTTGAACATCTCCTCTTTGAAGGCCTCCGTTTGTTGGTTGCTGTTGTTGGTTCCAATCCAGCTGGGCCAGACCCCTCCCAACTCATTGAAATTAGCCCTCCACCAGTTAGATATTTTTAAGCTTAATTGTTCCTTGTCCTTTTCCATAACTCTTCTGAGCCTGATGATATGTTTACCATCCCTCAAATGCTCTCCTACTTCATTCCCCAGAACTGGATCCAGCACTACTTCTCTCCTAGTTAGGCTGGAAATACTCTGATCAAGAAAGATCTCATACACATTTCAGGAATTCCTCCCCCTCTTTGCCCTTTACAATGTTACAATCCCAGTCTACATTAGGGTAATTGAAGTCCTCAATTGTCACTACTTAATAGTTCTTGCATCTTTCTGTAATTTGCTTAACAAATTTACCCCTATCTCCTTCCCATTATTTGGTGCTCTATAGTGTACTCTGACTGCAGGACCTCAACACTTTTCCTTCCTATGTCATTAGTTCCCATGTGGACCACCAGTTCCAACTTCCCCTAACTCCCTCAAAATATTCCACACCCTCTCAGCGATGTCTTTTATTCTAGCACCAGAACGGCAATACACCATGCGGGACTCAGGTCAGCGGTTGCTGCAATGCTGGTCTATCCTCCCTGACTACAGAATCACCTGTAACAGCCACATTCCTTCACTTTATTGTGCAGTTCTTTTCTCCATGGAGCCATGCTTTGGACTGTCTTTGAGGTCTCACACTCCTGGAGGACTCCTGTACTTTTTTTTATTCTTTCATAGGATGTGAGCGTCACTGGCAAGTCCATCATTTATTACCCATCCCTAATTGCTGTTGACAACTAAGTGGCTTGCTAGGCCATTTCAGAGGGCAGTTAATAGTGGGGAACACAGAAATGGTGGAGACACTAAATTAGTATTTTGCCTCAGTTTTCACGGTGGAGGACACGTGTACCATCTCAATAGTAACAGGTAATGTGGAGGTTATAGAAAGGGAGGAACTTAGAACAATCATAATCACTAGAGAAAAAGTACTGAGCAAACTATTGGGATTGAAGGCAAACAAGTCCCCAGGGCCTGATGGCCTACATCCTAGGGTCTCAAAGGAAGTGGCAGCAGAGATAGTGGATCCATTGGTGATAATATTCCAAAATTCCCTGGATGCAGGAAAGGTTCCAGTGGATTGGAAAAATGCTAATATAACGCCCTTATTCAAAAAGGGAGGGAGGCAGAAAGTAGGAAACTATAGACTCATTAGTTTAATATCTGTCATTGGGAAGTTGTTAGAATCCATTCTTCTTCTTCTTCTTTGGCCTCCTTGTTTCGAGAGACAATGGGTAAGCGCCTGGAGGTGGTCAGTGGTTTGTGAAGCAGCGCCTGGAGTGGCTCTCAAGGCCAATTCTAGAGCGACAGACTCTTCTACAGGTGCTACAGATAAAATTGGTTGTCGGGGCTGTTACACAGTTGGCTCTCCCCTTGCGCTTCTGTCTTTTTTCCTGCCAACTGCTAAGTCTCTTCGACTCGCCACTCTTTCGCCCCGCCTTTATGGCTGTCCGCCAGCTCTGGCGATCACTGGCAACTGACTCCCACGACTTGTGGTCAATGTCACAGGACTTCATGTCGCGTTTGCAGACATCTTTGAAGCGGAGACATGGACGACCGGTGGGTCTGATGCCAGTGATGTGCTCGCTGTACAATGTGTCCTTGGGGATCCTGCCATCTTCCATGCTGCTCACATGACCAAGCCATCTCAAGCGCCGCTGGCTCAGTAGGGTGTATAAGCTGGGGATGTTGGCCGCCTCGAGGACTTCTGTGTTGGAGATACGGTTCTGCCACCTGATGCCAAGGATTCTCCAGAGGCAGCGAAGATGGAATGTATTGAGACGTTGCTCTTGGCTGACATATGTTGTCCAGGCCTCGCTGCCGTAGAGCAAGGTACTGAGGACACAGGCTTGATACACTTGGACTTTTGTGTTCCGTGTCAGTGCGCCATTTTCCCACACTCTCTTGGCCAGTCTGGATGAGCCTAGGTGAACTCTTGAACCACTTCCAGAGCCGATATTGATTTCTGACGTCCTGTCCCGTGATGTTCGTTTTCTTGAGGCTGATGGTTAGGCCAAATTCGTCGCAGGCAGCCGCAAACCTGTCAATGAGTCTCTGCAGACACTCTTCAGTGTGGGATGTTAATGCAGCATCGTCAGCAAAGAGGAGTTCCCTGATGAGGACTTTCCGTACTTTGCTCTTCGCTCTAAGACGGGCAAGGTTGAACAACCTGCCATCTGAGCTTGTGTGGAGGAAAATTCTTTCTTCTGAAGACTTGAACGCATGCGAGAGCAGCAGGGAGAAGAAGATCCCAAACAATGTAGGTGCGAGAACACAGCCCTGTTTCACGCTACTCAGGATAGGAAAGGGGTCTGATGAGGCGCCGCTGTGCTGAATTGTGCCTTTCATATTGTCATGGAATGAGGTGATGATACTTAGTAGCTTTGGTGGACATCCGATCTTTGCTAGTAGTCTGAAGAGACCATGTCTGCTGACGAGGTCAAAGGCTTTGGTGAGATCAATGAAAGCAACATAGAGGGGCATCTGTTGTTCACAGCATTTCTCCTGTAGCTGGCGAAGGGAGAACAGCATGTCAATGGTGGATCACTCTGCTCGAAAGCCACACTGTGCCTCAGGGTAGACACGCTCAGCCAGCTTCTGGAGCCTGTTCAAAGCGACTCGAGCGAAGATTTTCCCCACTATGCTGAGCAGGGAGATTCCACGGTAGTTGTTGCAGTCACCGCGGTCACCTTTGTTCTTTGTGCAGCGCTTCTGGCTGCTTTAAGTGCTACGGATGTTAACTCGCTGGGGGCTTTCTTGTAGTTCAACAGTGCAATGCGCTTAGCAGCTATGACAGGTTCCAGCTCTTCAAAGTGAGATTGAAACCAGTCTGCATTCTGCTTCACACATTTGCCATAGGTGGTCATTGCTGAATCACAGATGGCGTCTCTGATGTGGGCCCACTTGGTCTCTGCATCCCCCGTATGAGTATTTTGAAGGGCTTTTTCAGGTGAATTTAGAAACTTATGTAACAGCTGTGGATAAGAAATTCTGCTAGTGTTGATGCGCAGGCGGCCCTTCTGCTTGGAGTGATGCAGCTTCTTTGGTTTGAGTCTAACCTTGCTGCACACCAGGGAGTGGTCGGTGTCGCAGTCTGCACTGTGGAAGCTGCATGTGATTTGAACGCTGTTTAAAGAGGCTCGCCTTGTGACGATGAGGTCCAGTTGGTGCCAACGACATGATCTTGGGTACCCCCAAGAAACCTGGTGACAGGGTTTAATATGAAAGAACGAGTTGGTGATGCAGAGATTGTGATAGGTACACAACTCAAGCAGTCTCTGTCTATTCTCATTCATCCTTCCAATGCCATAGCGCCCAAGGCAGGAGGGCCCATGAGTCATGGTCGGCCCCAACCTGGCATTAAAGTCCCCCAGCAGGAATAGATGTTTGGTATTGGGGATGCTACTAATGATATTATGGAGTTCCTCGTAGAACTGGTCTTTAACTTCAGGTGGGGAGCAGAGTGTTGGAGCATAGATGCTGTGTAGGTGTACTGGATCAGAGGCGGTGAGCAGTCGGATGGACAGTATGTGTTCTGAGCCATTTGAAGGTGGCTCTATCATGCTGAGCAAGGAGTTTCTGATGACGAAGCCCACTCCATGCTGTCTTGGTTCTTCAGGATCCCTACCTTGCTAGAAGAAGGTGTAGTCTTGCTCTCTTAGAGATCCTCCCGCAGGGAGGCGTGTCTCCTGAAGTGCTGCAATGTCCACATTGAGTCTACTGAGCTTGTTGTTAATGATGGCGGTCTTCTGAGAATCGTTGATTTGTGTAAGGTCTTCCGACAGATCAGGACACATAGTTCTGACGTTCCAGCTTGCAAAACGAAGGGCTGGTACCTTCTTTCCTTTTTTTGTTGTGCTATTTGGTGCGGTGAATCCATTATTAAGGAAGTAATAACAGAACATTTAGAAGAGTCAAAACGCAATCATCGGAGTCAGCATGATTTTGTTTAGTTTAGTTTAGAGATACAGCACTGAAACAGGCCCTTCGGCCCACCGAGTCTGTGCCGACCATCAACCACCCATTTATACTAATCCTAACCTAATTCTGTATTCCGACCACATCCCCACCTGTCCCTATATTTCCCTACCACCTACCTATACTAGGGGCAATTTATAATGGCCAATTAACCTATCACCCTGCAAGTCTTTGGCATGTGGGAGGAAACCGGAGCACCCGGAGGAAACCCACGCAGACACAGGGAGAACTTGCAAACTCCACACAGGCAGTACCCAGAATTGAACCCGGGTCACTGGAGCTGTGAGGCTGCGGTGCTAACCACTGCGCCACTGTGCTGCCCTTTTGTGAAGGGTAAATCGTGTTTTACTAATTTGCTAGAGTTCTTCGAACATGTAAAATGTAAAGTGGATAATGGGGATCCTGTAGATGTAGTATATCTGGACTTACAGTAGGCATTTGATAAGGTGCCACACAAAAGCTTAATACACAAGGTAAGATCACATGGGGTTGGGGGCAATTTATTAGCTTGGACAGAGGATTGGCTAGGTGAATGGGCCAAAATTTGGCAGATAAGTGTGGGGTTATCCATTTTGGTCAGAAGAATAGAAAGGCAAATTATTATCTAAATAGAGAGAAACTTCAGAATGCTTCGGTGCAGAGGGATCTGGGTGCCCTTGTGCATGAATCACAGAAAACTAGTATGCAGGTGCAGCAGGTAATAAGGAAGGCAAATGGAATTTTGGCATTTATTGCTAAAGGAATAGAGTATAAAAGTGGGGAAGTGTTGCTGCAACTGTACAAGGCATTAGTGAGACCGTACCTGGAGTATTGCTTACAGTTTTGGTCCCCTTACTTGAGGAGGATGTAGTTACTTTGGAGGTAGTTCAGAGGAGGTTCACTCGGTTGATTCCAGAGGTGAGGGGTTTGTTTTATGAAGAGAGATTGAGCAGTTTAGGCCTTTACTCTCTGGAGTTTAGAAGAATGAGAGGTATATAAGATGATTAAGGGGATTGACAAAGTAGACGTAGAGAGATGTTTCCTCTGGTGGGGCAATCTAGAACGATAGGTCATAGTTTTAGGATAAGGGGTAGCAGATTTAAAACAGAGATGAGGAGAAATTACTTCTCTCAAAGGGTTGTGAGTCTGTGGAATTCACTACCCCAGAATGCGCTGGATGCCGGGATATTGAGTAAATTTAAGGAGGAGATAGACAGATTTTTAATTAGTAATGGGTTGAAGGGTTATGGAGAACGGACAGGAAAGTGGAGTTGAGGCCGAGATGAGATCAGCCATGATCGTATTGAATGGCTGAGCAGGCTCGAGGGGCTGAATTGCCTACTCCTGCTCCTAGTTCCTATGTTCTTAAGAGTCAACCACATTGCTAGGGTTCTGGAGTCACATTTAGGCCAGACCAGGTAAGGATGGCAGATTTCCTTCCATAAAGAATATTACTGAACCAGATGGATTTTTACAACGACCGATATTTTCATGTCATCATTACTGAGACTAGCTTTCAATTCCAGATTTTTATTAACATACGTACGAATTAGGAGCAGGATTAGGACACTCGGTCCTTCAAACCAGCTCCGCCGTTCAACAAGTTCATGGCTGAACTGATTACTCCACATTTCTATTTACTCCCGATAATCTTCCACCCACTTGCTTATCAAGAATCTATCTACCTCTACCTTAAAAATATTCAAAGACTCTGCATCCACCGCCTTTTGAGGAAGAGAATTCCAAAGACTCACGACCCTCTGAGAGAAAAAATTTACCTCATCTCTGTCTTAAATGGGCAAATTGAATTGTCATCGTGGGATTTGAACCCATGTCCCCAGGGTGTTAGCCTGGGCCTTTTATATTACCACTACACCTCTTTCTACCCTGACAGATTAGCACTTTCATACTTTCCTACTCTTTGTGGCTATGGGGTCACCATCTGCTAGAACATCCGATCCAGGAAATTCTCTGTGACCTGTATGCATGTAGTGATTATAGCTGCTCCTTGAGCTCAGAAACTCTTCGTTTGAGCTTGAGCAGCAGAGGCACTTTCTGCACACACAGTCACCCAGGATACCTGAAGTGCAGGAATTGCAGGCAATGGATCTTAGCTGTCATGCCATTCTATTTAAAGTATATTTATATATAATTTATGCCTCTTAGGTTATTTATATGTTTTATCTTAGTATTCCTTTAATTCCTATTTCCTTATTTAATATTTATGTATACCAGATACTTATTTAATACAGTTCAGTTTCTTTCAGTATTAATAGCACCTACTTAGTTTATTTCATCCTCTTAGATACTTATTCTGAATACTTATTTGTAACTCCTCAGGCTCCACCCTCTGCACTGGTTATGACATAACTTGTTCAGTTTTCTCTCTGGACTGCTAGCAACGCGACTATTTCAGTTTTTCTCTGCGTTTGTTTTGGAATGCTGTCTACCACTCCACCCGCAACTGCACTGTATTAATGCTTCTTGGACCTTCCACGATTCTTTCTGCCACTCTAGTCATTCATGTGCTGTACTTCCGCTCCTTGGGCTGGCCACAATGTTCTCTGATGTGAAGATTTATGTAAGAAAGCTATTTCACAAGGTCCTTTGTTAGCTTCCACCTATACAGTGCTAGACAGAGGGGTTAATTTTGAGTCTGGAAAAGTGTGCTGCACTCAATCTGGACTGAATGTGAATTAAGGCCTCGTATGAGAAGCCTTAATCAGTGCAACTTATTCGGCAACTTTGCATTTTCCAAACTCTCTTGGAATAATTTTATTTAATATCATCATAGAAAATTGATGTTCGTGAAGAACATGCTGACATAGGAATAATAGGACATTCAGTTGCTCATTTTGCTGACTTACTGATCATTGCTGCACAGAAGCACTGAGCAGGAAGATAGGAAATTAAGATAATAGGCAGTCTCTGCTGAATTGCTGTCATGCATCTACTGATGTTGGATGAAGATCATTGTTGGCAATGGCTCATTTTCTCAGCTATAGGAAAGTATTTGGCCCTGAGGAAACCAGCAGCAAGAGAAAACTTGGAGGATATGTACAACCCCCGAACACGTATTGCTTTCTACAGTTAGCTTGCAAATATCTCCACTACCATTATGCCTTCTTTGTTGGTGCAGTGGGAGGAAAATTCAGGCAGTGCAGTAATCATTCCCTTGGCCTGTTCCCATCCCACAGACAGCCTACACAAAATTAAACGGGCTCTTTGGAGCAAGCCTCAGCGGAGACTGGTAAATTGAACTATGGTTATCCAATGCGATTCTTCTAACTTAGCACTGTCAGATTACTCCTGTAATTGAATCTAATGACAATGAGTGCACATATGCCACATGTGCTTATATCAGCTTGTTTGTAGCTCAATGGAGAGCAAAGGGGAAAATCTGATTTTGCTCACAATCCTGCTAATTTAAAAAAAATCCTTCCTTTACTTAGCTGGACCTTCAGAGAGAACAGCAGGCGTATCGAAAGTATTTGGCTCAGAAGGCAGATGATGAAAAACGTCAGGAAGAGGAAGCAAACCGGCTGATTGAGGCGGATGTGGAGAAAACTTGGGCCAAACGCAATGAACAGATGCGCCTAAAGAAAGAGGCTCAAGATCGCCTCAAGAAGGAAGTGATGGAAACACGCAAGCTTCAGGTTCAAGAACACTGTAAGAAATTTGTTTTCTCTTTGCCTAACCATTTTTTATTCTTTTGTCAAATTATATACTTGATCCTATTACTAGGAAAACTGACAAGGCAATCAGAGGGCTACACCCTCACCACCGCCGCCCCCCCCCCCACCACCCCCGCAACATCCTACAAATCCCTGTGCAGGGTAAAGTTAAATTACTTTTCATTCCCTGACACCTACTTCCATGCCAGAAGACCACTGGAGTTGCATGTGAAGGATGGACATTTGTGGTAGGGAGGTTGGCTACCAACTGCACCATGAAAAGGACATGGAGGGCCAGGTGGTCTGCTGTAAAAGCACACACCTTGTACAGCCGGCCTTCCTTTCACTGCCACGTTTCCTGAACCCTGGAAACGAGCATGGCCACTGTTAAATATAAATCAGGCTCCATTCCACAGTGGGACAATTTAACCATATGAATGAAGTGTTCTGTTTCTCCACAGTGGGACACTCACACAATTTGGGGTCGCTTTGTCCATTTTTTTAATTTTTAATCCCAACCACCTTCTCCCCCCCCCCCCCCCCCCCCCCCCCCAAATCACTGCCATCTGTCTTCTGGATTAATATCAAGGTCTAAGACCATTATATGACAATTTTAGGGAAGGGGGGGGTATTTCTAAAATGCTGGGAATGGCCCTTGCTGGGCTTCTACACCAGCCTAATCAAAGCAGTAACAATTTTGCAGATTTTAACCTAGAAATTAATCCAGGCCTGTTGCAGCCCAGACTCAACACTATTCTTGAATCAGGGCCTGAGAATCAATGGAAATTGGTCACAATTAAGTGGTCAAATGCCTAGTTTAACCATCTACCCAGGATACTTAAAACTATGAATTTAGCAGTGGGACCAACGCTTGCGCAGACTGTGCACAAGGCCGTTCCACCGATAAAGTGGTATATGTTGTACCCATTTTACACCCGAGAAATGAATTGGTACCAATTTCTACCCCAAATTTTTACAAAAGTACAGTGGCAAATTGTTAACAGTTTTTATTCAGCAAATCCCAATATTTCCATTGTGCCTTAGTCTTGATGTCCATTGTGTGTTGTTTATAAACATGTTTATAGGTTAGAAAAAAGAAAGCTTATGACTATCACAAATATCTTAATAATTTAGAAAGACTAGAGGAGTATAGAAAGTGCAGGGGTGAAGTAAAAAAGGAAATTTGAAAAACAAAGCGAGGACATGAAAAATTATTGGCAGGTAATATCAAGGAAAACCCAAAGATGTTTTATCAGTACATTAAGCGCAAGAGGATAACTAATGAAAAGATAGGGTCTATCAGAGATGTACAATTTTAGGGAAGTGGGGGGGTTCTTATGTGTGGATGCAGAAGATGTGGGCAGGGTTCTTAATGAGTTTTTTGTCTCTGTCTTCACAAAGGAGAGGGTTGATGCAGACATTGTAGTTAAAGAGGAGTGTGAAATATTGGATATGCTAAGCAAAATGAGAGAGGAAGTACTAGAGGGGCTGACATCCTTGAAAGTGGATAAATCGCCAGGACCGGATGCATTGCATCCCAGGTTGTTAAAGGAAGTCAGGGAGGAAATAGCGGATGGGCTAAGGATCATCTTTAAATCCTCACTAGATACAGGCGAGGTACCAGATGTTGTTTAAAAAGGGTGCGAGGGATAGGCCAAATAATTGTAGGCCAGTCAATCTAACCGCGATGGTGGGTAAGTTATTAGAATCAATTCTAAGAGACAGGATAAACTGCCACTTAGAAAGGCACGGATTAATCTGGGATAGTCAGCATGGATTTGTTAGGGGAAGGTTGTGTCTTACTAACTTGATTGAGTTTTTTGAGGACGTGATGGGGAGGATTGATGAGAGTAGTGCAGTGGATGTGGTCTACATGGATTTTAGTAAGGCATTTGACAAGGCCTCGCAAGGCAGACTGGTGAGAAAAGTGAAAACCCATGGGATACAGGGGATTGTAGCAGTTAGATCCAGAATTGGCTCAGGGACAGGAAACAAAAACGGATGTTTTTGTGAATGGAAAGCTGTTTCCAGTGGCATTCACAGGGCTCAGTGTTGGGTCCCTTGTTGTTTGTGGTATATATTAATGATTGGACTTAAATGTGGGAGGCATGTTTGGGAAATTTGCTGATGACACAAAAATCGGCGGTGTAGTTAATAGTGAAGAGGATAGCCATAGACTCCAGAATGATATCAACGGTTTGGTTGAGTGGGTGGGAAAGTGGCAAATGGTATTCAATCCAGAAAAGTGTGAGGTAATGCATTTGGGGAGGGCAAATAAAGCGAGAGAATACACTATAAATGGGAGGATATTGAGAGGAGTAGACGATGTGAGAGACCTTGGAGTGCATGTCCACAGGTCCCTGAAGGCAGTACAGTTAGATAGAATGGTGAAGAAGGCATATGGATTGTTTTCCTTTATTGGCCGAGGTGTAGAATACAAAAGCAGGGATGTGATGCTGGAACTGTATAAAACGCTGGTTAAGCCGCAGCTGGAGTATTGTATACAGTTCTGGTCACCACATTACAGAGAGAACATAATTGCTCTGGAGAGAGTACAGAGGAGGTTTACAAGAATGTTGCCAGGACTTGAAAGTTGCAGCTATGAGGAAAGATTGAATAGGCGAGGGTTGTTTTCCCTGGAACTGAGGAGGCCGAGGGGAGACTTAATTGAGGTGTACAAAATTATGAGGGGCCTAGATAGAGTGGACAGTAAAGACCTATTTCTCCTGGTGGGGAGGTCAGTTACCAGGGGACACAGATTTAAGGTGATTGGTAGAAGGATTAGAGGAGACATAAGGAAAATCATTTTCACCCAGAGGGTGGTGGGTGTCTGGAATTCGCTGCCAGGCCTTTTGGTGGAGGCAGAAACTCTCAATTCTTTCAAAAGGAACCTGGACATGCACCTAAAGTGCTGTAACCTGCAAGGCTATGGACCAGGAGCTGGAAGGTGAGAATAGATTGGGCGGCTAGTTTTTTCAGCTGGCATGGACACGATGGGCTGAATGGCCTCCTTCTGTGCCACAGTTGTTCTCTGGTTCTGTGGTTCTATGGTTAGTTAAAGCTGATGCCAGCAATAATTTTCAGGAAAATTGTGATAGGCTAACACTTTATTGTCATTCCCTTGGTATATCACTGTTATTTTTCGAATTTGAATTATGTTCTTTCTCTACTCTATACAAATGTGTAAGTGCTTATCCAAAATTTTAGTATATATTTCAAAAATATGCTTTCTGTAGTGTACAGAGTGTAGGTATGGGATCTAATGAACTGGACGGTGTATCTAAGATTACTTATATGACAATTACCTAGCATATAGCAACTAATATGGCTTCAGAAGACGACCTGACCCACCTTATTGATCTGAATTCCCTCTGTTTCCATTCACATGCACATTTTGGGTGCTCATTACTTGTTTTTTGTCTCTTCATCGCTCTTGGGCTCTTAGCTCCTGTTTGCTCCCCTTCTTGTTAGCAAGTTGTGCCACCTTTAATTTCTCCCCTTTCAGATACTTTACCTCCCCTAATCCCTACCCTAACGCATCAGTATTCTCCTGCCTTCTTATTTCTCTATCCCAACCTTGAATTGTCCTTGTATAAGCCCACAGCTACCCTCTATGCTTCTCTCGGCATTCTCCAAAGGGCCCCATCGAAGCACAAACAGCAATCCCAATTGACCATCCACCTTTCTCCCTGACCTTCCTATCAGCATGTCTGCTGGATACCAATCTCCCCAACCTCCTTCATGTTGTCCCTTGAACATAGTTTCAAGGCGATGGAAGAGGTACAGAAAAAATATTTGCTTTCTGATTTCAGTGGAGAAAAATACAAAGGACCCACAACAGGTGGAAGAAGAACGAGCAAAACTGATTAAATCCATCGAAGAGCAGCAACAAGTGGAACAGGAGAATCTGGCCAGGTATGCATTTGTGGGATATACATGACGTAGCTGACCAAGAGAATATAAAAAGTTATCTGCTTGTCAGTGTTACAAGGCCATAAGACCTGAATGTGAATTGCATTATGCAGTGACACTAATGCTTGTTCGTGGGCAGTGGCAAAACCATGGCTCAGAAACAGCTGAAGTCCACAAAGGCTCCAATCTATTCTCAATTGAAAGTTCATAAAACATGGTCTCATTTGACTTTTGAAACCTATTACAGCGCAGAAAATAAATTTCTCTCGGTTAAAGCCATCACTCTGATGTATCAATTGTACTAAATTGGATAGATTGAACTTCACTCAGGCTGAATCCAACCCAACCTGTGTCCTGTTCGATCCTGAGCTGAGCTTCAAACCTCACATCTGCACTATCACTAAAGCTACTTACTCCACCTCTGTAACATTTGTCGCCCATGTCTCTACCTCATTCACTGAAATCCTCATCACATCTTCAGCTCCTTTGGCTTAATTACTGTATATCTGCTCACAGGCCTCCAGAATACTTCCTTATATAAATTTCAATTCATCCAGAACTTTGTTGCTATGTTCCCATTCCATGCAAATCCCTACATTCCCACAGCTCCTGTCCTTGCCAACCTTCATTTGCTCCCACTCCCCAAACACATTGACTTTAAAGTCTTTATTCCTATTTTTCAAATGGCCCTGCTTCAGCCTAGCTCTGCAATCTTCTCCAGCCTATTATCCCAGAACACATCCTCTGCTCTTCCAACTTTGGTCATGTGTGTGTAACAAATTTAACCTGGCACCAACTGCAGATGGGAGCAGTGAGATCAAGCAGGTAAGTGCTTTTTATAGCACTCCTGTGAGCCAGGAGGAGCAGGGGTGTCCCTCCCGGCCCCGCAAGCAAAGATTCTGCTGATTACGGCCTCTCCCATTGCCATTATCAGCTGACCACCACCCTCCCCACCCCACAACCTAGTGCCGGCCAACCCCCGATCATTACCTCCCTATTACCAGGCTCCAACCTCCACTACCCGCCTGCCCACAAAGTTCCTATCTTTTCCTCCTTCCCAATTTCCATGCTATAATCCTCGATCACCAAACCCTGATCTTTACTGTTTGTTAGGAACCATCGGCAACAATTCCTGGCTGTGGCCTTCTACTGCTGACTTTCCTGCCTGGCAACGAGCAGTCAACCTGCCCTATAACTGTGCTCCCCTGCTCCCTCCCCACCTCCCTGTAACTATCAAGACCCATCACTCTGGAACTCTTGCCTACATCATCCAGTTTGTCACTTCTCTTCCCATCTTTAAAAACTTCCTCAGAATCTATCTATTTTGCTGTATCGTTGACTCTTGTAACTTGTCTGCCTCACTGCTTAGTGTTATCTGATGCTCTATAAATAATCTATGCACATTTATTATGTGAAACACATAAGCATTAACCCCTTTATTCCTCCTCCCTGCCCCTCCAATCCTGTCTCATAATGTCAGTCTGGCTGAATGGTAATCCTCCTACCTCTAAGTCAGAAGGTTGTGGGCTCAAGGCCCACTTTATGACTTGAAAATATTATCTAGGCTAAGAGTTCAGTGCAGTATTGAGGGAGTGGCCCATTGATCAAGGTGCTGTCTCTCAGATAAGACATTAAATCAAGGCCTATCTGCCTATTCAGCAGTTGCAAAAGATCCCATGGTACTATGTGAAAAAGGACAGGGAATTCCCACACCTGCTAGCATTCATCACTGAACGATCAGCACCAAAACAGGTTACCTGGTCATTTGTTTCGTTTGTTGGAGCACAAATTGACTGCACCGTTTGCCTATAAAATGTAAATACTTATCAAAAGTAATTCATTGCACGTAAAGTGCTTTGAGACATCCTGTGATCATAGAACATGCTATATAAATGTAAGTTATCGCTTTGCTTTCTCTCCCACCTGCTGTATTATCGAATCATAATTCACAGTGCAGAAACAGGCTCATTGTTCCATCAAAGTCTGCATTAATTTCTTTCTCCACAAGCCATTGTGTCTAATTGACATCTCCTGATCTCTCTCCATATGTAATCCTTAATCGACCACTGAAAATGTATTTGGAAATGCTATAGTGCATTTTCCATCAAGTGTTCTGAATCCTCTTATGCCACAACATTAAATTTGGTCTTCCCAAATGGAACACAGTCACCTGGACTAAATTGACCACACTAAGGTCCCCATTTTTCACAGCTGGAGAACTATGACGTTGTACTGCTGGCTTTCCCACATGGAAACCCTTAAAGTTCCATTCTTTGGTGCACCTGCAAGTCTTGGAGCTATAGAAGTATCCAAGTTTGCAAATGAAGAGTTATGAGGCACAGTAAGTTGAGTGGATGGGGATAGGAAGTTACAAACAGACATAGATTGATGAGGTGCGTGGCCAAAACTATGGTAGATGGAATTCAATTTGGAGAATTGTGAATTTATCTACTTTGGATCTGAAAAGACAAATCAGAATATGTTCTTAATAGTGAGAGGCTAGGAGCTATGAAGAAGCTAAAGGATATAGACGTTAAGTTACCAAAATCATTAAAAGCTAGTGCATAGGTACAAAAAATAATCAAAAAGACTAATAGAATGTTGGCCTTTATTTCAAGGGGTTGGAATTCAAAAGTAAAGAAGTCATGCCCCATGCTGTACAGAGTGTTGGTCATAGCCCGTCTGAATACTGTTTTTACTAATAGGCACTGAACCTCAGGAGATATATCTTGGCCTTGGAGAGGGTACAGTGCACAGAAGGATACCAGGTCATAAAGGGTTAAATTATGAGGCCAGGTTGCATGACAGTAGTGTAGCGGTAATGTCACTGGACTTGTAATCCAGAGGCTCAGGCTAATGTCCTGGGGACACGGGCTCAAATCCCACCACGGCAGCTAGTGGAATTTAAAGTCAATTTACTAATAAAATAAAGTTAATTCATAGAAATCTGGAATTGAAAGCTAGTCTCAATAATGGTGTCATAAAACTATCATCGATTGTCGTAAAAACCCATCGGTTCACTAATGTTCTTTAGGGAAGGAAATCTGTCGTCCTTACCTGGTCTGGCCTACATGTGACTCCAGACCCAGAGCAATGTGGTTGATTATTAATTGCCCTCTGAAATGGACTAGCAAGCCACTCAGTTATCAAGGGCAATTAGGGATGGGCACCAAATGCTGGCCTTGCCAGCAATGCCCACATCCCATGAAATAAAAAAAACTTGGCTTGCATTACCTTGAATTTAGAAGCTTGAGGGGTGATCTAATAGAGCTGTTTAAAATTATAAAGGGATTCACTTGGGGTAGATACTATTTCCGTTAGTGGGGAAATCCAGAACAAGAAGATGTAATCTTAAAATTAGACCAAGGCCATTTGGGAATAAAATCAGGAAGCATTTTTTCATGCAAAGGATAGTGGAAACCTGGAACTTTCCCCCAAAAAACTTTGTGGATGTTAGCTCAATTGAAATTTTCAAGACTAAAATCAATAAATTTTTGTTAGTTAAGGGTATTAAGAAATATAGAACAAAGATGGTATTGTCACTGGACTAGTAACCCAGAGATCAGGGTATTGCTCCAGGGACATGGGTTTGAATCCCACCACAGCAGAAGGTGGAATTTGAATTCAATTAATAAATCTGGAATCAAAAGCCAGTCTAATGATGGCCGTGAAATCATTGTCGATTGGTGTAAAAGCCCATCGAGGGAAGGAAATCTGTCGTCCTTACCTGGTCTGCCCTACATGTGACACCAGACCCACAGCAACGTGGTTGACTCTTAAGTGCCCTATGAAATGGCCTAGCAAGCCAGTCAGTTGTATCTAACTGCTACGAAGTCAATAAACAAGAATGAAACTGGACGGACCACCCAGCATCGACCTAGGTACCAGAAATGACAACGGCAAACCCATCCCTATCCTTTCTAACATCTGGAGGCTTGTGCCAAAGTTGGGAGAGCTGTCCCACCAACTAGTCAAGCAACAGCCTGACATAGTCATACTCACTGAATCATACCTGACAGACAATGTCCCAGACACTGCCATCACCATCCCCAGGTATATCCTATCCCACCGGCAGGACAGACCCTGCAGAGGTGGCGGCACAGTGATACACAGTTGAGAGGGAGTTGCTCTGGGAGTCCTCAACATCGACTCTGGACCCATGACGTCTCATGGCATCAGGTCAAACATGGGCAAGGAAACCTCCTGCTGATTATCACCTACCACCCCACTCCCCCGCCTCAGCTGATGAATCCGTACTGCTCCATGTTGAATACCACGGAGGAAGCACTGAGGGTGGCAAGGGCGCAGAATGTACTCTGGGTGGGGGACTTCAATATCTATCACCAAGAGTGACTCGGTAGCACCACTACTGACCGAGCTCGCTGAGTCCTAAAGTACATAGCTGCTAGACTGGGTGTGCAGCAGGTGGTGAGGGAACCAACAAGAGGGAAAAACATACGTAACCTCGTCCTCACCAAACTGCCTGCTGCAGATGCAAGTGTCCATGACAGTATTGGTAGGAGTGACCACCTTGTGGAGACAGAGTCCCGCCTTCAAATTGAGGATACCCTCCTTCGTGTTGTGTGGCACTATCACTGTGCTAAATGGGATAGATTTCGAATAGATCTAGCAATGGGCATCCATGAGGAGCTGTGGGCCATCAGCAGCAGCAGAATTGTACTCAACCACAATCTGTAATCTCATGGCCCGGCATATTCCCCACTCTACCGTTACCATCAAGCCAGGAGACCAACCCTGGTTCAATGAAGAGTGCAGGAGGGCATGCCAGGAGCAGCACCAAGCATACCTCAAAATGAGGTGTCAACCTGGTGAAGCTACAACACAGGACTACTTGCACGCCAAACTGCGTAAGCAACATGCAATAGAGCTAAGTGATCTCATAACCAACGGATCAGATCGAAGCTCTGCAGTCCTGCCACATCTAGCTGTGAATGGTGGTGGACAATTAAACAACTAACTGGAGGAGGTGGCTCCACAAATATCCCCTTCCTCAATGATGGGGGAGCCCAGCACATCAGTGCGAAATATAAGGCTGAAGCATTTGCAACAATCTTCAACCAGAAGTGCCGAGTTGATGATCCATCTCGGCCTTCTCCTGAAGTCCCCAGCATCACAGATGCCAGACTTCAGCCAATTTGATTCACTTCACGTGATATCAAGAAATGACGGAAGGCACCGGAAACTGCAAAGGCTATGGGCCCTGACAAGATTCCAGCAATAGTACTGAAGACCTGTGCTCCAGAACTTGCCACGCCCCTAACCAAGCTGTTCCAGTACAGCTACAACACAGGCATCTACCAGGCAATGTGGAAAATTGCCAAGGTATGTCCTGTACACAAAAAGAGGACAAGTCCAACCCGGCCAATTATCGCCCTAGCTGAACTCAAGAGGTGAGGTGAGAGTGATTGCCCTTGACATCAAGGCAGCATTTGACCAAGTATGGCATCAAGAGCCCTAGCAAAACAGAAGTCAATGGGAATCAGGAGGAAAATTCTCCACTGGTTGGAGTCATACCTAGTTCAAAGGTAGATGGTTGTGGTTGTTGGTGGTCAATCATCTCAGCTCCAGGACATCACTGCAGGAATTCCTCAGGGTAGTGTCCTAGGCCCAACCATCTTCAGCTGCTTCATCAATGACCTCCCTTCAATCATAAGGTCAGAAGTGGGGATGTTCTCTGATGATTGTACAATGTTCAGCACCATTCGCAACTCCTCAGATACTGAAGCAGTCCGTGTAGAAACGCAGCAAGACCTGGACAATATCCAGGCTTGGGCTATTAAGTGTCATGTAACATTCGTGCCACACAAGTGCCAGGCAATGACCACCTTCAACAAGAGAGAATCTAACCATCTCCCCTTGACATTCAATGGCATTACAATTGCTGAATCCCCCACTATCAACATCCTAGGGGCTACCATTGACCAGAAACTGAACTGGAGTAGCCATATAAATACCATGGCTACAAGAGCAGGTCAGAGGCTAGGAATCCTGCGGCGAGTAACTCACCTCCTGACTCCCCAAAGCTTGTCCACCATCTACAAGGCACAAATCAGAAATGTGATGGAATGCTCTCTATTTGCCTGGATGGGTGCAGCTCTAACAATACTCAAGAAGCTCAACACCATGCAGGACAAAGTAGCCCGCTTGATTGGCACCCCATCAACAAACGTTCACTCCCTCCACCACCGATGCACTGTGGCAGCAGTGTGTACCATCTACAAGATGCACTTCAGCAACACACCAAGGCTCCTTAAACAGCACTTTCCAAACCCGTGACCTCTACCAACTAGAAGGACAAGGGCAGCAAATGCATGGGAACGTCACCAGCTGCTAGATCCCCTCCATCACACACCATCCTGACTTGGAACTATATCGCCGTTCTTTCAGTGTCGCTGGGTCAAAATCCTGGAACTCCCTTCCTAACAGCATTGTAGGTGTACCTACTTCACATGACTGCAGCAGTTCAAGAAGGCAGCTCACCATCACCTTCTCGAGGGCAATTAGAGATGGGCAATAAATGCTGGCCTAGCCAGCAATGCCCACATCCCATGAATGAATAAGAAAAACCTACCTAATTATCAGAAAATTAGAAGCACTAATAAATTGGCTGCATTGAGTTTCAATCCTGATTCACTAATCTGTTCTCCCATTGAATAACTCCTTACCAGGGGCAGTCTTGAAAAAAATGTCCTGCAATTTCTTCCTTATAACAGAAATGAGCAGATGGAAATGGCTTCTTGAGCAGATATGCTGGAGTAGGATGGGGAGATTGAGCAGAATGATGAGAGATGGTCACACTTTTCTATGGTCTGTTGGAAGGTGGGATTAGAATGGGTGGCTAGTTTTTTCAGCCGCCACAGACACGATGGGCTGGATGGCCTATTTCTGTGCTGTAACATTTCTATGGTTCTAGGATGTCACATGGGACTTTAACTACTCAGAGTTTCAAGGCTGTGGGGTGACTGGATTTTGGAGAGTCTGAAACGGGGGACGAGGTGGGTGCATAGTTGTGAGACATGATCTAGAACCATGGAGTTAAAGCAAAGGTTAGATAGACTGCTAACGAGAGAATTGAAGGTTGAAGGATTTTTCTTTTAAACAAGTGTGGTAATCTTTTACAGTGATAAATAGAAATAAGTGCAGTGTATATGAATGGTCAGCAGATGGTGCCAAATGACTATTAGTAAGGTGAAATCTCACCCACTGAATTGACAAAAAGACTCCTTAAAGCAATTTTTCAGTTTGCAAGATGTGGCCCTGAATTTCCTTGAAGTACCATTTAAGCACTCCTTACAAAGGGACCAATTTAAAACTATAGAAACCATTTTTCCTGGTCAGACCTTGTTGGCTCGAACACAAATCTGACCTGAACCCACCCCCAGGTGTACTACACATTGCCCTTTAGTTGGTTGTACACCTAAGTATCACCAGCTATTTCTAATAGTGCAGACTTATTGCTCTTTGACTATCATAAAAACTAAACAATTAATGAAGGGTTCTGCATTGGTAACATATATGAATCCTTTTCTTAACCATAGGGAGAAGCAAATAAACAAGGCATATCAGCAGGACCTCCTGGCTCAGATGAGTTACCAAAAGCAGCAGCGTGAGATAGAGAAGGCAGAAGAACAGCGAGAGGTTGAGGCAGGAAAGCTGGAAGAGGAAGCTTACCAGAAAAAACTTCAGGATGCCCTTTCTCGACCTTATACAGAGGCTGAGAAAATTCATCCCTGGAGGAGGGCAAATTGCATCGACCCCAAGCTCAATGAAGTGTGTTAAAATTATTATTGCTACACTATGGACAAATGCTGTAATTTTGTTCAATTTGTAATGACAATTCAAGTGGTATTTAATGCTCAGTAGAAATAGGTATTTTATGATGTAGCCTTGAGTGTATTGTATTTACTTTATAACACAACTAGTTATTATAATGTTAGGCAATTAAAATGTTGAGCCAGAAAGAAGGATATTTTTTGTGTTTGTTCTGTCTTCTCCCATACTGCAAAGGTACGGCACAGCATGGTGACACCTTGGTCAAATTCACCAATGTTATCCTCCATAACTGTGATTATTGCATATTATCTCTCCTTTTCCCTCCTTGTTTGACAAGCAATCACTTCAACCTTTTCTGTCCTCCATGGCTCACTTCTGTGATACTGACCGCATGTTACCCTCCTACCCGTTCCAACTCGGGCAGAAAATTTCCATCTCTCCTACCCCGCAGAATCACCTCAGAAGCCCACCAGGGCTCTGTCCTTAGACCCTTTTGCTTCTTTAATACATGCTGCCCTCAGAAACATCAACAGGAGTCTTGGAATCAGCTTCCCTTCAGGACTGGCTGTCTGCACTGAGTGCTGCTGGAGGGCATAGAGTGTGAAGAAGGGTGTTTGGTAAGTGAGGGAGTTCAGTAAGGAGGGGAACTTTATATTAATTAAGAAAGAATAAAATTTGACTGCACTCAGTCAAAGCAGTGTGAATCAGTGATATCAGCGGGGCTACAAATAGTGTGAATCAACGAGACCAGCCAGGCTCGGTATTGCCTGTAACCAGTCGGAGACTGCATTCAGGAAGAGAAAAAAGAGGTGTGACATCACAGGGAAGCAGGTAGGTGATTGGCTGGTGAGTATTGCAGCTTAGGGACTGCGTCTCAACAACTAGCAGACTAAAAATGAGAAAAAAATTAAGAATTAATAATAAGGAACAGGCAAGTCGCTGGTGAGTTTTTTTTGAGTAAGGTGTAGTGAACTGTATTGATTAGTAATAGGATTTATCAGTACTAGCAAATCCTGGAACTCCCTCACTCACAGCACTGTGGGTGTATCTACACCATGTGGACTGCAGCTGTTGAAGACTCCTCAACACCACCTTGTCAAGGGCAATTAGGGATGGGTGATAAATTCTGGCCTTGCCAGCGACGCCCACAGCCCATGAATTAATAAAAAAATGCCTTGGGTAACTCCTTAATACCTTACGTTTCAAAGTCACACTTATTATTTACCTTTCAATGCAGGACTCCCAACACCAATTCATGACATTGGAAATTCATGACAAACAGGAAGTATACATGGCCAAATTAATTATTTCCCCTTTTCTTGTAAAGAATGTAAAGAGTATAGTCTCTCTGTCAACCAATCTACCTGGTCTGACACTGGTCCCGATCCAAAACCTCCATTTCTTTATGGCCTTGCCATTCAATTTCCACTCTACCCCACTCCTCATTCTCACCTTGCCCTCTCTGGACCAAGGTCCATTTGACACTGGCTTCTCATTCTATCTTGTGCTGTCTGCCTACCTTCTCAGGTGCACAAAGCCTCTTTCCTCAGCCTTGGCAGCCATTCTTTCTCCAAGATTCACATCCTACTCCTTTCCACTGTCTGACCTGTGCTTTTTTGTCCTCTCTTTTTCTTCAGTCGTTTACTGACCCAAGTCCTACTCCTGTTCAAATTGGACCTACTCTTTGATCTGTCCCTGACCTCTGGTCTTCTTTGGCACAATCTTCCTCTCTCCCTCCTCAGCCACTCCCACATCAGGAGGATGTACTTCCTCAGTTACATGAGTCTTTTTCCCAGACATATGTTTTTGGTCATTTCAGCCATTTCTGGGAAACAAATAAAGAGAATGGGAGTGGCAGAACAAAGAGCTCACTAGGAGAAGGACAGAGAGATAGGAGAAAGAAAAGACCATGTTAGATTTACCCTATTTTTGCAGCTAGGACATACTTAGACAATCTTCCACATTGTCAGACAGATACCATTGTAGCTGTCACTGACAAAGGTTTATGAAGGGAGCTGATAGCTCCAGTACATAGTTGTCAAGGTCATAGCCTTTACTATGTCCAGTGCATTCACCCACTTCATAATGCCATGTGCAGTGAACCAATTCACATTCCAACATAGGCAAATTGTCTCAACAGAAAATTTGGGGGTAAGTTCTTGTCAGCAACATCAGCATGGAAGACAAGGTAAATTCTATAGTAATTTCTAATAAATGCGAACCAAAAGATTCCAGGCCACTGAATCAACTCATTTTAGATCATTTGGGTGCTCTTCTCACACTGCTACACTTCCACCAACTTGCATTTATACAGTGCCTCTATCATAGTAAAACATCCAAGGCACTTTACAGGAGTGTTATCAAACAAAAGTTAACACTGAGCCCATAAGGAGATATTCAGACAGATGACCAAAATCTTGCTCAAAGATTTAGATTTTAAGGCGTACCTTAAAGGGTGGGAGAGAGGTAGGGAAGTGGATAGGTTTAGGGAGGGAATTCCAGAGCTTAGGGCCGAGGCAGCTGAAGGTACAACCGCCAATTGTGGAGAAATTAAATTTGGTGATGCGGAAGAGGCCAGAATTGGAGGAGTGCAGGGATCTCAAAAGGATGTAGGACTGGAGGATGTCAGAGATAGGGAATAGTGAGCCCATAGATCTATTTGAAGACAGGATGAGAATTTTAAAATTGAACAATTGCCGGATCGGGAGCCAATGTAGGTTACTGAGCACAGGGATGATGGATAAACAGGACCAGGGGTCGGCAACATGGCCGTGGTAAAAATTTTGAGGCTCATGATAATTTTAAATGTCTTGCTCCAAGCCTTTAAACTTGTATTTTAAAATAGCCTTGTGGCAAGGTTATTTTAAAACTGGGTTATCCAACATACGGCCCACGAGCAGGAATCCAGCTGGCTGAAGGTTTCCATCCGGCCGCCAATCCTCTGTGACTGACAGTGAGCTACCGTGGCTCAGCTTTGATTGATGGCTCTCCTATTAAAGTGTATGTCAGGCGGAGGGGGTAGGCGCGACCTACATCTGATGGACGGCGGACGTCTGTCTGTGATTGCTTAGTGTCTGTGACTGACAGTAGCTGCCTGGGGCGGGGTGAGTGCTGCGCTGGGACTGGCCACCCCTGCTGTTTTCATGCGGTTCAAGGAGTGAGTGGGAATGGCTGCTGCAGGGGAGAGGGAGAGAGAGGCTGAGGGGAGAGCAGGAAGCAATCCAGCACACAGTCAGAGGTATGGCACAGTGCTGAGGAAATACGCTGAGAGTCAGGCAGTCCTTGAAACAAGCACTGGCCCGAGGAGTGAGAGAGAGAGATAGACACAGAGAGGGGGAGAGATAGAAACAGAGAGTGGAGAGAGAAGGGGGAGAGAGATGTCAAAAGGGGGGAGGGGGAGATAGAGGAGGAGAGAGAAAGAGATTAAGATCACGCCTGACAGATGGACATCTATCTGGACGCTCAGCATCACTCCAGCTCAGCATCACTACATCAAGTGTGCAGGCAGACAATGACTAATTGTACAAGCAAAAACAATGCCAGGTATCTAACTAAATAGGGAGAAATGTGTTTTAAATGGGACTGCGTTTTGATGCCATTAGGTTAGCTTCTTCTTTGGCCTCCTTGTCTCGAAAGACAATGAATGGGTAAGCACCTAGAGGTGGTCAGTGGTTTGTGACACTTTATATACAGATTAGTTGCCCCTATGTCCGTGGCTGAGTCAATAACTTTGTCAAATGTCTGTGGTGCAACATATTGGGGCCTATTCCTGAACGGGACTTAGTGTGATTTTGGATTCCAATCAGATTTAAGCTTAATCGAAAAATCTAGGCTACAGTGTCAGGAACACGGATTTTTTTTTTTTTAATATACAGCATATAGATTGACAGAATTTACAGGATAGAAACAAGGCCATTCAGCCCAACTGGCCTATAGCAGGGTTTATGCTCCAACATGAAACCCCTCCCACCTTACTTCATATAATCCTATTAACATGCCCTTCTATTTCTTTCTCCCTCATGCAGTTATCTAGCTTCCCCTTAATTTCATCAATGCTACTCAGGCAATCTACTCTATGTGGTAGCGAGTTCCACATTCTAACCACTTTCTGGATAAAAAGATTTCTCCTGAATTGGATTTATTAGTGACAATCTATTTATTGCCCCTAGTTTGAGACTTCTCCAGAAGCAGAAACTTTTTCTCCACATCTACCCTATCAAATGTCTTCATAATTTTAAAGACCTCAATCAGGTCACCTTTCAGTCTTCTCTTTTCTAGAGAAAAGAGCCCCAGCCTGTTTCATCTTTCCTGAAAGTTAAAACCTCTTGGTTCTGGTATCATTCTTGTAAATCTTTTCTGTACCTTCTCCAGTGCCTCTATATCCTTTTCGTAATATACCAGGAAATTTTCCCAGGCTGTTGGAGGCAGGTTCAGGGATGAGCGGGGAGGGAAAACTTCGAAAAATTGATGTTGGTCTGGGATCCCGATGTGATCTCTGTTTCTGTCAGCTTTCCCCAGGGAATGATTGAAGGAGAGCAGCGATCCCACTTGGATCTCTCTGGTAAATAATTAAGAAGTGGTTGAGGTTGTTAAGAAGCCAATTATTAGCTGTTTTAACACTGAATCCTGAATTTCCCAGAGATGGAACATATTCCCGGACCTATCAGCAACTCTGCCAGCTCTTTGAAACAACAATTCACAGTTCCACTTCCCTGCCCTTTCAACTTGATTTTCTATTTATTTTCCTTTTTCAGATATGTATCCACTTTCCTTTTTAAAAGTTATTATAGATTCAGCTTTGAACACTGTTCTGGAAGGACATTCCATATCCTAAAACCGCTGCGTTAAAAAAATTATCTTCACCTTTTTGTGTTTTTGTCAACAGCCTTTGAACCATGCCCTCTATTTTCTAACATACTAACCACTGCAGATAGCTTCTCCCTATTTATCTTATCAAGCCACAGCTAGAGCTGCGATAACTGCATTCATCATAGCATAGAGATCAAACCTGGGGTGTTCCTGGGTCTGTATGGATTCCATTATTCATTGGATACGTAAATGAGCCATTGGCAGAACTGATCAATGTTATCTTCAAATGATAAAATTTTTAAGATAAATAATATTTAGTGAAAACTCTATCTTCTATATAATGCGTGCAAACCACTGTAGGAGTTGGCTTGGAACCTATCATGGTAAAGGAGCTGCATTAACAATAAACTGCCTTAATGCATTTCAATCGCAAATTAATTCATTTCCTTTGTGGCACTGACTCTACCAAGGACAAATTCCACACATATTAATATTATAATAAATTTATATAAATATATCTTTCCAGATGATTGGCTGCAGTAAAAATAATGACAAATAAGGAACCTAATCAAAGTAGAATATTATTCATTGTCCTTGAAACGATAAAATCAAGCAATTGATATTCTGGATATGATAAACCTAAATTGTAAGAAAAAGAGGAATCATTCAGAAATATTTTGAAGATTGGCACAGTTTAATCCATACAAATTATACACTACCATAATAGGTTTAAAGAGCAGGGACAGAGTTAAAAATTAGAAAGCTGTGAGTTAAAGGGAGGTCAAGTAGAATAATTTTATACACAGTGTAATAAGGTCATGTGGGAAAGACACTGAAGTAGACAATATCAATTTTAAGAGAGAACTGAATGTATCTAGAAAGAAATAGGTTTAATGAATAAGATGAGAAGGTAGAGAGGTGGGGTTAAGATCAATCAAAAAGTGACAGGATTGTTGGACACAATAGCTCTTTCAAGTTTCCAAAAATTCTTCTCTTCCAATGCACACTGTCTTTTCACCTGCTTTTAGCTGTATGAATCCAAATTTATAATATCAAAATTTCTGTTGGCTGTAAGGCTTCTACATGAAATGGGTTTGGAAAGCTTTAATTATTTCTAGTGAACTTACCATAAAGAAAGTTAGAGGTTTAGGGAGGGAATTCCAGAGTTTAGGACCTAGATAGTTGAAGGCATAGCTGCCTATGAAGGAGCAATAAAAATCACGGATGCCCAAGAGGCCAGAATTGGACAAGTGCAGAGATCTCGGAGAGTTGTAGGGGTTGGAGGAGGTTACAGAGATAGGGAGGAGCAATCCATGGGATGGATTTGAAAACAAAGATGAGAATTTTAAATCGAGGGATTGCCGGACTTGGAGCCAATGTAGGTCAGTAAGCACAAGTGATGGGTGAATGGGATGATATGAATTAGGGCATAGGCAGTAGAGTGTTGGATGAGCTCAAATTTACAGAGGGTGCAAGGTGGGAGACCAGCCAAGAGTGCATTAATATAAAAGCAAAATACTGCGTAAGTTCCGAAGAAGGGTCACTGACCCGAAACGTTAACTCTGCTTCTCTTTCCACAGATGCTGCCAGAGCTGCTGAGTGATTCCAGCATTTCTTGTTTTTGTTTGAGTGCATTAATATAGTTGAGTCTAGAGGGTAACAAAGAGGATAAGGGTATCCACAGCAGATGAGCTGAGGCAGTGACAGAGGAGGGTAATGTTACAGAGGTGGAAATAGGTGATTTTGGTAATGGAGCAGAAACTCATCTCTGGTTCAAAAAGAATGCCAAGGTTGCGCACGGTCTAGTTTATCAATCTGGTTACACCTCAGCTAGAACACTGTTTAGGAAGGGCATCAAGGCCTTGGAGAGGGTGCAGTGGAGATATACTAGAATAGTACTAGGGATGAGGGAATTCAGTTATGTAGACAGATTAGAGAAGCTGGGATTGTTCTCCTTAGAGCAAAAAAATGTAAGGAGAGACAGAATTATAGAATGAATCATAGAATGGCTACAGTACAGAAGGGCATTCGACATGTCGTGTCCATGCCAGCTCTCTGTAAAAGCAACTCACCTAATCCCACTCACCTGCCTTTTCCTTGTAGCCCTGCAAATGTTTTCTGTTTAGATACTTATCCAATTCCCTTCTGAAAGCTATGATTGAATCTGCCGCAACCACACTCTCAGGCAGTGCATTCCAGATCCTAACCACTCACTGCGTAAAAAAGCTTTTCTTTTGTATGATTCTATGGTTCTAACTGGGGGAAAGGTTAGGGGGTAGGTGGTAATGTGGAGTAATCAGTTCAGTCATGTTCTTATTGAATGGTGGAGCAAGCTCGAGAGGCCGAGTGGCCTACTCCTGCTCCTAATTTGTATGTTTGTATGTATCTGGAATGCATAGCCTGAAAGATTGGTAGAAGTAGATTCAGTAGAAACTTTCAAAAGGGAATTGGATAAATACCTAAAAAGGAAAAATTTGCAGAGCTATGTGGAAAGAACAGGGAAGTGGGACTAATTGGATAGTTCATTCAGAGAGCGGGCACAGGCACGATGAGTCTAATAAGCGCCTTTTATGCTCTACGATTCTCGTGTTATATTTTGTTTTCTTTGTTCCAGACATTTTTTGGGGCATTCAGCATCTCAGGCAACCATTGGTGAGCCCAGCTTCCCACAAACTGAACTGTCCAATATCTAAGCAATTGGTAGCAAGCTGGGTGACAAACAGAAAACCTTTGACACAGCATTTTCATTCACTGGTTATATAATGTATCCTCACATGATCTTCCTTGACTTTGAAAGGCAGCAGAATAGGCACTCCACTGGACTGTGGCTCAGGCTATAAACCGCCAAACAGCTTTATTCAATAACAATGGAATAAGTGAATAGTAGAAATGGCTTCCAGTTATTACAGCCTTAACTATCCTACTTTAGAATGATATAACAATGTTTGACAAACCTGTTGGAGTTTTTGAGGATGATATTTGTAGCGTAGATAAAGGAGAACCAGTGGATGTGGTGTATTTGGATTTTCAGAAAGCTTTTGATAAGGTGCCACACAGGAGGTTAGTGAACAAAATTAGAGCACATGGGATGGGGGTAATATATTGTTATGGATTGAGAATTGGTAAACAGACAGAAAGCAGAGAATAGGAATAAACGGGTCATTCTCAGGATGGCAAGCTGTTAGTAGTGGGTTACCACAAGGATCAGTGCTGGGGCCACAGCTGTTTATAATCTATATAAATGATTTGGATATGGGGACCAATTGTAATATTTCCAAATGTGCTGATGACATAAAGCGAGGTGGGGATGTAAGTTGTGAGGAGGATGCAAGGAGGCTTCAAGGGGACTTGGACAGGCTAAGTGAATGGGCAAGAACATGGCAGATGGACTATAATGTGAATAAGTGTGAAGTTTTCCACTTTGATGGAAAAAAAACAGAAAGGCAGAGTATTTCTTAAATGGTGAGAGCTTGGGAAGTGTTGATGTCCAAAGGGAGCTGGGTGTCCTTGGTCATGAGTCGCTAAAAGCTAACATGCAGGTACAGCAAGCAATTAGGGAAACCAATGGGTATGTTGGCCTTCATTGCAAGGGGTTTTGAGTACAGGAGTAAAGAAGTCTTGCTGTAATTGTATGGAGACTTGGTGAGACAACATCTGGAGTATTGTGTACAGTTTTGGCCTCCTCATCTAAGGAAGGATATACTTGCCATAGAAGGAGTGCAACAGAGGTTCACCAGACTAATCCCTGGGATGGTGGGATTGTCTTACGAGGAGAGAGTGAGGAAACTGGGCCTGTATTCTCTAGAGTTTTGAAGAATGAGAGGGGATCTCATTGAAACTTACAAAATTCTTACAGGGCATGACACGGTGGATGTAGATAGGATGTTTCACCTGGCTGGTAAGTCTAGAACCACGGGACATAGAACAAAATAAGGGGTAGGCCATTTAAGCCTGAGATGAGGAGGAATTTCTTCACTCAGAGGGTGGTGAATCTTTGAAATTCTCTATCCCAGAGGGCTGTGGAAGCTCAGTCATTGAGCATGTTTAGGACAGAAATCAATGGATATCTGGATACAGATGACATCAAGGGTTATAGGGATAGCACAGGAAAGTGGCGTTGAGGTAGATGATCATCCATGATCTAATTGCATGGTGGAGAAGGCTCGATGGGCTGAATGGCCTACTCCTGTTCCTATGTTCCTAATTAGTCACATTCACTGCATCTGTAGACTTACCAACCCTCCAGCCACTGCCACATTTACAAAGTCCTAACACTGGGTGGCTGAAGTGCTTATTTGTTTCAGGCGTGGGCCCCTTTTAATATATACATTGGGGTTCAATGACATACATATTGACACCCAAATGCCATTTCAGGAGAGAACTGGTCAGACTGTGTGCCGTACATTCTCCAATTGGTTTTGTGGCCGACAGAGCCAGAGAAATTAATTTGTGGGGCCGAGAGCAGCAGGTATATTTCTTCAGCATTCACATAAGTGATCAGGGCTGCCATCATTACCCCATGCTTTCTGCCATTGCGAGACCTACCCCATCCCGATAGGGATACCCAATATTGCATCAACGTAATACCACCAGCTGCATCAGGATTCTCGCTTGGGGTGAGCAGCTTACCGATTCCATTTAAATGAGGCCTCTGAATTGCTCCAACATCCTCCTTTCTTGATGATCAGGTCACTCGTGTGCTCCGCCAGCAGTTGCCCAAAAGTTAAAATCAACTGCTGAATAGTAACCTATTGGGGAGATTCACTGTTGACTATCAACTGAGTCTCTCTGGCCTATCTATACCTCAGGTGAATTACCTAATCAGCACATGGCAGTGAGATGCTCTTTTAAGAGTTAACCAGTACAAAGGGAATTGAGATACATCTTGAAACAAAAAAACTGTCAATCAAACGTATATTTAAACAAAACCCACGATGCTAATATTTAAATTGACTTGACCACTCCCTGGATTAGCTGTTGCATATATAAGTGGTAAAGTTGGTGTTTGGCACATAACGGGTAATACTGGATAGACAGATTATTTTATACCATGCTCAATTTTCTCTTCCATTAAAGCCAATGGAGGCTAATTTGGATAGCACCTGAAAATTGCCGCAGCCACTAACACGTGCCTGTTCAATGTAATGCAGGTAGCATACCAACTTCACTTTACCTGCTCATTTGAATGATTGCTGCGTGCAGCCAGTGATAGTCTCGCGCTACTCAGGGATATGATCGTCTATGTGCGGGACAAGAGGGTGGACACCTGCCTCATCAGCCTGGACCAGGAGAAAGCTTTTGACAGGATATCACACACCTACATGATGGACGTGCTTTCCAAAATGGGGTTTGGGGAGGGAATCTGCAACTGGATCAAACTGCTCTACGCAAACATCCATAGCGCAGTCTCAATCAATGGGTGGGAATCGGAAAGTTTTCCTGCACGCCCCCTCCGCGCAATGCCCCCGCGGTGGCTGTGGTGGGGAAGAGACGGTTGCCCACCTCCTCCTGGAATGTGTCTTTGCAAAGCAGGTGTGGAAAGAGATGCAGTGGTTTTTGTCGAGGTTCATCCCAAGCAGCTCTGTAACACAGGAGTCTGTGCTCTACGGGCTGTTCCCAGGGACGCACACCGAGACAAACATCAATTGCTGCTGGAGGACTATCAATTTGGTGAAAGACGCCCTTTGGTCTGCCCGAAACTTGCTGGTCTTCCAGCGCAAAGAGTTGTCCACGACCAAATGTTGCAGACTGGCACATTCCAAGGTCCAGGACTATGTGCTGAGGGACGCACTAAAGCTTGGGGCAGCCGCAGCAAAGGCTCAATGGGGAAAGACCACAGTGTAAGGTCCCCCCACCAAGCTGAACTGAGGGGCTGGATCCATGGGAAACCCCTCGAACTGTATCGGGAAAATTTTCATTTGCTGTAAAATGTAGAAATGTAATTGGCATGACAAATGTGAAATGGAAGGGTTGTGAGGCAACTCATGATTGTATAGAAGGAAACTGATCACCTTTGCACTGTTTGTATTTTTTGACTTGATGCTGTTTTAAACTGTTTGGGAATGTATTTTTTTACAGATTTTTATGAATAAAGTATATTTTGAAAAAAAAAGATAATTGTGCTGTTCATTGGCTGCAGGCGGGGATCCAAAATTGTAACTTGCTAGTACCAGTTAAAGCTAGTCTGCACTGCTTAAAGCTAGACTGCACCTCTTAGAGGTGGCCAGAGCAGGTGCTGGCTGCCACGCAGGAGCTGAATCTAACATGGAAAACAGTGAAGATTGGTACAAAATTGAAGAGAACAGGCTTCAAGATTTTTGGCACTGCACTGGAGGCCTTTGTGGAAAGTAGGAGAGATATCCTATATCTGTAGAGGACCAGGAGGCCCTCCCGACATGTGCTTAAAAGTCAGTGATAGCTATGGACGTCAATGCCAGCAGTCAAGCCGTGAGGACCTAGATGCACTGTCGCAAGAGGTTTAATGACCTCACCTGATCCAAGGTCAGTGAATGCATCTTCAAATGCCATATCCCACCAACTGCACCCCCAGCCTCAGACATTGCTCAGATCAACACACCCATCACTCACCAACCAACAATCTCCATCAATCAGGACTCATACCTAATATTTATATGCTTTACCTCTTTCTCTTGCAGGACTAGGTGGTGCAAAACCGGAGGCTGCATATCCTAAACCCCATGGAGCAGTTGGTGCTGGCCATGTTTGGGAAAGCCATTGTTGAGACTGTGGCCAGTGATGGGGCTGAATCCACTAAAGATGATAATATCCTTATACCTAATCATCTTTCTCACATCCCACTTGCCCCTCATCCAATAATCTCTTTTGACTTAGAATCAGCAGATGGTGTAAGTATACACCTCTTACTTTCCCCCACAGACCACTGCCTCCTGCCACCCCCCTCCAAACTTATCCTTGTCTCTTTTTCCTTTCAGATACCCAAGAGATGCAACCTCATCAGGCAGGAGGAACACCAGCAAGAGAATGAAGATGAACATGCAGCATTATCACTTGATTTCAAACTTGCAGCCACCAGCTCAGATACATACACTGCATGTATCTCAGGCGATAGAGGTGGGATCTGCATATGGTGAGGCTGTGGGTACAAGTAGGCTGCAGCGAAGGATATTGCAGGTGCCAGCTTGCAGATGACTCAGATGGTACAGTGGACTGCACAGAATGAAGGCATCACAACTGCTACCAGTATACTGGGCATTGACCTGCATAATATGCTGCCTTTGGCCTCACACCAGTTGGATGTTGAGGGAGTGGAATCCCTTTCGCTTTCAGTATAGGGCAGCATTGACAAGTGGCATCCTCAAAGCGATGTGTGTGCAGTCAATGGCACCATACATCATGGGGAAGCCTGCAATCCTAGCTAAGACCACTTTCTCACCCTGCCTGCTTGTCTCCGGCATGAGAGAATGAAATGTAGTTAGCTCTCATTGAACAGTGGACCGCAAACTGTGAGATGTTACAAATATCTCGAGCTCGAGCACCAGTCTGGAAGGAACCAGGCACATAAAAGTTAATCATCACGGTCACCATTGGCAATAGGGTCCTTGCCCTGCTCTGAGTGTGTAGTTGTGGTTACAGCAGGTGGCACATTTCAGTGGGGTCATCTTTACTGAAGCACAGACATTTCACACATTGTTCCTCGCTGAGGTTCGAGTAGGACAATTGCTCCCTGAACACCCTGGATAGATATGGACTCCTGCTGAAAACCCTTACCCACCTACCTCTTCCCTCAGCTTGTCCTGATCTGCATGCCCTCTGCTTATTCTGCCTGCCATGCTGTATTCAAAGGCTGCAATCATGTATAAGAGAGGCCTTGCAGTCAGCAAAAATGCCTTCAGCACCGACCTCACCACTCCCTATAGACTTGAAGGAACTATAAGAAGCATCAAACACATTTAGAATGATAGCATCAGCCAGAAGAAATCAACCAGCAACTAGCCTGTAAGTAGTTGATAATCCCTTTAAAAAGTGTTGCTGGGGAGGAGGGGGGTGGGTGAGCTGTTGTCGTGGGGAGGGAGGGGTCCTTCCTGCTGCTGAATGCATGTTAAATTGTGAGAGATTAAGAAGGGGCATTAGCTGCAGCATTGTGTTCCAAATGGCACTACTGACATCAAATCAGCATTGCATGCTGATTGATGTCATGATCTGCCTGCTCTGCATACTTCCAGCAGAGATTCACTGCAAGCATACTAACGCCCTCAAAAATATGGCACAATTCACCCCACAAGGGTGCATGCAGACTGTGGCGCAATTTTGGAGATCTAAGGGCACTCAGGGTGTTAATGATCCCAATTTCTCACCCAATGCCTCCAATTTGGCACCAAACAATGACATTCAGACAGATTATAAAGATAGCTGATGCAGAATATGGAATGATCATACTGATACTATAGGAGGAGGTCTTTAAAGCTTGCAGTTAAAGTACATTTTCCGGCAAAGCAAACTTTATTCTGCAGCTGCCTGTGTTATATCTGACATGGGAATGCTCAGTGCTGGTGCGGCATGCTTAAAATTAGAAGTGTTCCAATTCCCATCACAATTATTTCTTGGATGGACGAGCTCAAAATTAAATAATCTTCTTCTAAGTATGTTTATTTTTCAGTTATTTTATAGAAGATGGTCTTTAACTTTTTTCCTGAGATATGTATTTCCTGAAATATGTATTTTATGGGGAGACAATGGTGTAATGGTAATGTCACAGGACTTGTAATCCAGAAACCTGGGGACATGGGTTCAAATCCCACCACAGCAGCTGGTGGAATTTAACTTCAATTAGTTAATAAAAATCTGGAATTAAAAGCTGGTCTCAGTAATGGCGTCCCATTGATTGTTGTAAATACTCATCAGTGACTCCAGACCCACAGCAATGTGGTTGACTCATAACTGCCCTCTGAAATGGTGCTACACAAATGTTGATAGACTGCAGTAGTTCAAGAAGGCAGCTTGCCACACCTTCTCAAGGGCAATTAGGGATGGGCAATAAATGCTGGCCTTGCCAGTGATGCCCACCACACATAAAATGAATAAAAAACAAAATTTCCAAGTAACCAGTCAGTGAAAATAACCAGTAACCAATGAGGAGAAAGGCACTTGTGTGCCTCCCTAAATTGTGATTTGGTTAGTTAACATGCACTATGTGGTTACTAATGCAAAAGAAATTCCAGAATGGGTGGTGCATTGAGCCTTTTGCTTTTAGATTGTAGCTTCAAATCTAGTCCAGACTGATGGGATAAAAATTTCCTCAGTCTGCTGGTTATAAGGGTTTGATATGGGTTCAGACAATAGAAACATAAGGCCAGAAATTGGTGGCCTTGCTGAATCATCAGCAATTCATTTGCTTATTATTTCTTCAATGGGCAGAATAGATTTGCTTTTCATTGTATCCTCTCCCATTGTTAACCTTTCTGTTACCTCATTCCCTTCCCAAACATTGACTACAGTAAACATTCATTCAGCTTGAGTCTGAGTTCTGCCTTTCAAGGTATTTCCCTGCACATGCATTCTGGTGAGAGTTCAAATGCAAGTACAAAAAATCCAGATTAACGCTGCTTTGCACTAAATATGGATTCAACCGAAAAGTGAAAACGAAAGCAAGGATGTAATGCTGGAACTGTCTAAAATGCTGGTTAGGCCATAGCTGAAGTACTGCGTACAGTTCTGGTCACCATATTATAGAAAGGACATGATTGCCCTGGAAAGAGTACAGAGGAGATTTACAAGAATGTTGCCAGGGCTTGAAAGTTGCAGCTATGAGGAAAGATTGGATCGGTTAGGGTTGTTTTCCTTAGAACACAGGAGGCTAAGGGGGTGACTTAATTGAGGTGTACAAAATTAAGAAGGGCCTAGATTGTGGTTGTGGTTGTTGGAGGTCAATCATCTGAGCTCCAGGACATCACTGCAGGAATTCCTCAGGGTAGTGTCCTGGGCCCAACCATCTTCAGCTGCTTCATCAATGACCTTCCTTCAATCATAAGGTCAGAAGTGGGGATGTTCGCTGGTGATTGCACAATGTTCAGCACCATTCGTGACTCCTCAGATACTGAACCAGTCCGTATCCAGATGCAGCAAGACCTGGACAATATCCAGGCTTGGGCTGATAAGTGGCAAGTAACATTCGCGCCACACAAGTGCGAGGCAATGACCATCTCCAACAAGAGAGAATCTAACCATCGCCCCTTGACATTCAACAGCATTACCATCACTGAATCCCCCACTATCAACATCCTAGGGGCTACCATTGACCAGAAACTGAACTGGAGTAGCCATATAAATACAGTGGCTACAAGAGCAGGTCAGAGGCTAGGAATCCTGAGGCAAGTAACTCACCTCCTGACTCCCCAAAGCCTGTCCACCATCTACAAGGCACAAATCAGGATTGTGATGGAATACTCTCCACTTGCCTGGATGGGTGCAGCTCCAACAACACTCAAGAAGCTCGACACCATCCAGGACAAAGCAGCCTGCTTGATTGGCAACCCATCTACAAACATTCACTCGCTCCACCACCGACACACAGTGGCAGCAGTGTGTACCATCTACAAAATGCACTGCAGCAATGCACCAAGGCTGCTTAGACAGCACCTTCCAAACCCGCGACCTCTACCAACTAGAAGGACAAGGGCAGCAAATACATGGGAACACCACCACCTGCAAGTTCCCCTCCAAGTCACACACCATCCTGACTTGGAACTATATCGCCGTTCCTTCACTGTCGCTGGGTCAAAATCCTGGAACTCCCTTCCTAACTACCCCAAATGGACTGCAGCGGTTCAAGAAGGCAGCTCACCACCACCTTCTCAAGGACAATTAGGGATGGGCAATAAATGCTGGCCTAGCCAGCGACACCCACAACCCTGACTGAATAAAAAAAAAAGATAGAGTAGACAGGAAGGACCTGTTTCCCCTAGCAGAGAGGTCAATTACCAGGGGCCACAGATTTAAGGTGATTGGTAGAAGGATTAGAGGGGACATGAGGAAAAGCTTTTTCACCCAGAGGATGGTGGGTGTCTGGAATTCGCTGCCAGGAATGGTGGTGGAGGCAGAAACCCTCAATTCTTTTAAAAGGTACCTGGACATGCACCTGAAGTGCTGTAACCTACCAGGCTACGGACCAGGTGCTGGTAGGTGGGATTAGATTGGGCAGCTAGTTTTTCAGCTGGCACAGACATGATGGGCTGAATGGCCTCCTTCTGTGCTGTATTTTTTCTATGGGCTCTATGGTTCTAAATAAAATTCCCCTTCCTTCTTTCCTTTCAGTAATACTCACACTCTGCTTCTCTGTGTGAACTGTATTTAATTTAGAGGGCTCATTCAGTACCCCATCCCAAACTACCCCATGCTTGTACATTTCACTTCAACCAGTGCCATACCAGTAGTTCCAAACAAAAAGAAACAGCAGGTCAGTCAGCATCTGTGAAGAAAAGAGACACACTAATGTTTCATGTGTAGACCCTCCACCTGAAATGTAAACTTGTTCGTTCTCTTTGCTGAGTGTTTCCTCTATTTCCACCATTTGCCATTTTCTTTACTTTTGGTCAGATGGTTCTAAATCTTTCTGTTCCTTCAGCTCACTAGCTCGAGGGGGAAGAAATCAGAACAATGTGGATATCACTTCACTATATTTAGCTTATAGAGGAAATCTTCACAAGTCTGAATGGGAGTGAAACAGTTATTCTTTGATTTGACTGTGTAGTTGTGAAAAGCTGCTTGTGTTTCTCATTAATAGTCTTAATAAGCACAAGGTGACGTTTTCTGAACTTTTGCTAACCTTGATTAATCCATTTTTCTGGAGGGGTAGGAATGTACTGTAGATTACTCTGTTAGTGCATTCTAAATACATAAAACATCCTTCATTCACTTCTACCTTTTAGCTCCATATTTCTGGTGAAAAACTGTGACTATAGTTGCCTCCCAGAATTGGTAATTTTCTCCCTATGTTAGTGTATGTGAACATCTTGTTTCAGAAGGAGGCCAGACCACAGCAAAAAAGAGGCAGGCAGCTGATAGGGGACATTCTCTTATTGGTCAGCTCCAAACAGGCTCCTGGATTTGTGCCACTACTTCAATCTGTTTAGATTCTTTCCAAACAATAATGGTAGTGGTGAAATTTTTCACATGAAGAAGATGAACAACAATTATTGAAGTGGAAAAGCAGTGTTAGTTTGCCAATTCCAGGCAAACGGTATAATGTTAAAATGCTGCTCTCAGCCCCAGTTCAGTTGCTAAGTGCAGCACATAGTCTGGGCCTACAAATATGGAAAGTTCTAAGTTTGATCTTCAGTCTGCGCTGGGTTAATTGATCTTGGTTGGGAAGGTGCAGGAGCACTACAATTGGCCTCAGTGTCTCTGGAAGATGAAGGGAAAATCAAACAGAATTCCTGGTTGTGATCACCATTTACTGACCTCAGCTGGAAAGTGCAAATGTGTGAATCTTAAGTGATAGTCGTAAGAGGTTGTAAACCCTCCCATAGTTAAAGCAGGGAATTTTAAGCCCCCAGGACTGGTGGAGGAGGGGTGGACAGGGTTATATTCTTAAAAATGGAAAACATGACCCCCCAACCCATCTCAAGTGAGCCTACATCCAGGTTATATGGGGTAGGATGGGGAAGGGGAGTGGGCAACTAACCTGTTCTCAAGAGGCGGGTCACTAATCATAATATGTTAATGGACTACGTGCTTCAAATTTTCACAGGCGTTTGGATTTAATGGCTGAAGGCCAGATTTCCCATGGTTCAGAATACCCAGCAGCTAAATTGAGACTAAATCTGATGGATCTAGCAGGTAAATGCTTTTCCAGCACTGCTTGTGAGCCAGGTGGAACGGGAGTGCTTCCCTCCCCAACCCCTTAATCTAACCTGCCATCCTCTGCCCCCACTTCCTGCAATCTCCTCCCTCCCAAGATCTCACTCCAACAACCTCTTGTCTCACCTCGAGCTCCCTTGCCCCCCAGATAATGAAAGTAATGATGCTTCACTGACAGCTAACACTTGCCTATTTTTAAGTTGTGGATTAAATTAAAATATTTAGCGTGTGAAACTCCTTTCTACTAGCCTCATGTGGTTTCTGTAAAATAAAAATCTATTTTGCAAGTTTTATAAAATTAAATATGGAAAATAAACTGTTTAACAATGCAGCCATTACAATTAAACTACATTGTTTTAGTAGCAACAATTATATTAAAAATATTAATTATTCGGAGTGGAAAAGCTAAATATTATTATCAATAATAAAGCGGAACTTCCAACAGCCTGAATGATATCCAGGCTTAAATTGAAAAATGGGAAGTAACATTCACACAACTTAAAAAATAAAGATCTTACACATATTTAGCACCTTTCACAACTTCAGGATATAGGGAACAGGTATAAAAATTTGTTTTCCTTGCTAGGTTAGTGTCAGAGAATTGGAGTTGTAAAGAAGGCATTAAAGGAAGGATTTGACTTGCTTCTGCTGCTTTTGGAAGATTAAGTAGAATATGGAAGGCTAAGGAGATCTCAGTAAAAATGAAGGTAAGAGTTTATGAAGCAATGGTTATCCCCATATTATTATATGCATCTATCTGACAGTTAGAACATGAGAAAAATTTACAAGCAAAAGATATTAACAGCAGAGGTGAGTTGGTTTAGAGGAATATTGGGAATGTCCTGGATGCTAAGAATCAGGATGATACACTAAGAACATGACTCAGAAAAGAACCAACTATTATGACTAGTTCAGAACTGACAACACTGGGATTAATTCATTCGGCCCCACCGCTGCTGAGCTGATGGATGGGAATTTAGCTGTAGTAGTATTACTCCAGGATGGTCCAAAGTGCATTGCAGCCAAATAAATTATTTTTTGAAATGTAGTCACTGTTGTAAAAAACGGAAATGCAGCAGGCAATTTGTGAATAGCAAATCTGGCAAACAGCAAATGATGAGATAAATAGCCAGGTAATCTGTTTCAGTGATATTAGTTTAGGGATAAAATATGGCCAAAAGGGCTCCCTTGCACTTCTTCAGATAGTACCATGGGATCTTTTATGTCCACCTTGGAGATCAGATGGGATCTTGTCCAAATTATGGCAGTTTAACATCTCATCTGAAAGACAGCACCTTTGACAGTGTAGTTCTGTATCCCTACAATGAAGTGTCAGCAGTGCATAAGTCTCTGAAGTGGGGCTTGAATCCATAACCTGCGACTATGTGAAAATATTGACAATGAACCAAGGCTGCCACTCTGCATCAAGTACAAACATGCTGGGTAATGATCATCTCCAACAAAATAAACTGCATCTATATCAAAACTATCTTGACAAGAACATGGTAGAGGCTAGGTATTCTGTAAGGAGTAGCTCACTTCCTGACTCCCTCAATGTCTTTCTGCCACCTTTAAGGCTCAAGTCAGGGGTTTGATGGAATATTCACTGCCCAGAGCTGGAAGTATACAGCTGCAAAAGCACTCAAGAAGCTCAACACCAGATAGTGGATGCACTAGCTATGATTTTCCAGAATTCCTTAGATTCAGTCATGGTACCATCAGATTGGAAGTTGGCAAATGTTACACTGCTTTTCAAGAAAAGGGGGAGAGCAAACAGGGAACTACAGGCCAGTTAACCCAACATCAGTCGTTGGGAAGATGCTGGAAACTATTATTAAGGAAGTCTTAACATTCCAATTGGAAAAGCATAGTATGATTAGAACAAGTCAGCATGGTTTTACTAAAGGGAAATCCTGTTTGACAAATTTATTAGAACTTTTTGAGGATGGAACTAGTAGGGTAGATAAAGGGGAACCAGTAGATGTAGTATACCTGGATTTCCAAAAGGCATTTGATAAGGCGCTACATAAAAATTAATAGGCAAGATAAGGGCTCAAGGTGTTGAGGGTAATATATTAGCATGGATAGAGGATTGGTTAACAGACAGGAAGCAGAGAGTGGGCATAAATGGGACATTTTCAAGTTGGCAGGCAGTGAATAGTGGGATGCTGCAAGGATCAGTGCTGGAGCCTCAGCTATTTGCACTCTATATTAATGACTTGGATGAAGAGACAGAAAGTAACGTATCTAAGTTTGCTGATGATACAAAGCTCAGTGGAAAGGTAAGCTGCGGGGAGGACACAGAGAGACTGCAAAGAGGCAGGTTAATTGAGTGAGCAACAAGATGGCAAATGGAGTATAATGTAGGGAAGTGTGAAGTTGACCACTTATGCCATAAAAATAGAAAAGCAGAACATTTTTAAAAAGGTGTGAAACTGGTAAATGTTCAGAGAGACTTGGGGTACTTGTACAAGGAATGGACAAAGTTAGCAGGCAGGTGCAGCAGGCTATTAGGAAGGCAAATGGCATGTTGGTCTTTATTGCAAGGGGATTGGAGTACGGGGATAAGGAAGTTTTACTAAAATTGTACTGGGCTTTGGTGGGACTGCACCTGCAATACTGTGTGCAGTTTTGGTCTCCACATTTAGGAAAGGGGGCGGTGCAGCGAAGATTTACTGAATTGGTCCCTGGGATGAGGAGGGTTGTTCTATGATGAGAGGCTGAGTAAATTGTGCCTATATTCTCTGGAGTTTAGAAGAATGAGAGGTGATCTAATTCAGACATTTAATATTCTGAAAGGGCTTGATAGGGTAGAAGCTGAGAGATTGTTTCCACTGGTCGGGGAATCTAGAATATGTGGACACAGTCTCAGGATAAGGGGCCGATCATTCAGGACTGAGATGAGGTGAAATTACTACACTCAAAGGGTTGTGAATCTTTGGAATTCTCTACCCCAGAGGGTTGTGGATGCACCATCGTTGAATATATTTAAGGCTGGGATAGATAGATTTTTGGTCTCGCAGGGAATCAAAGGATACGGAGAGCGGGCAGGAAAGTGGAATTGAGGCCCAAGATCAGACATGATCATATTGAAATCTGGAGCAGGCTCGATGGGTCATACAGTCTGCTTCTGCTCCTATTTCTTGTGTTCTTGTCTTCATTTCACCCTTGCCAAAGGACTCAATGCCAATCCCCTCCAGCATTGGTATATTGTGGCTGCATTATGTAAGGTCTAAATGATGTACTGCAGGAACTCACAAATGTTACTGCAACAGCACCTCTCCCCTGCAACATCTACCACTGTTTCTTAAATATGTTTAGTTGTTTTGCGTTTGCTGTTCAACCTGGTCGTCCTTTTAATGCATTGATCACTCTTTGTGTGAAGACATATTTCCTGACATTACTCCTAAATTGTATTTTTATTAGTTCGAGCCTCCATCTCCTTTATACTGTCACTAGTCTACCTATACATCAACATTATGACTATATTTGATTTGTACTTTAAGGATTTCTAGCACACATTTATTTTGAACAAGCTAATAATTGTATTAATATAAGATTGACTGTAATTTAATGTGAATATATTAACCAGTTTGCTGAAATAAAACACACACACTAATAATGCACAGAGGGAATTAACTCCTAAATGTGAATTCAAGCTAAATAACTGTACTAAAGTGAACCTCTTCCAACACAACCACCTTCAGGTCTGATTTATACATTACATACAGGGGGTGCTATCTCCTAATATGTCTCTAGATCCGATCCATTGATACTGTGCTCACACTGCAGTTGATGGTGCACTGCCGACTGCTTTCCAGCATTTGAATGAGACCGGGAGCCACACTTACTCTGCACTTACATCACTGTAGACTCAGGTGGATGTTAGTGTGGTGAGGACTTAAAAAAACACAGAATGCTATTCATTGCCCTTTAGAGTGCAGTTAGTTTCTAAATTGATGGTTTGTCAGCTGCTTTAGATTGATTGAAATTGAAAGGCAGCTTCTGGTTGCCAGCTTTTACCAAGTCTCAATGCAAATAGGAAGTAGAAAAGGAATCAGGAAAATGTGGGTGAGATTTGAGTGTTGATATTTAGCTTTGCTGAAGATGAAAATTAATTGTAAACTAATTATATAATTGATATAACTATAATTATACCATTAATAACTCTATTACAACTGCATCTTAAGGCACAAAAGCAAATGCAAAAATGCATTTAGTTTATAAATCAGATCTTTGCAGGCTGATTTTAACCCTGCCCATTGGCAGAAACCAGGCAGGCAGGGAGTTAAAATGGCTGCAGTGACCTACCCCTCCGATCCTACTGCCTTCCTGTGAGTTACAACTTTTCAGTTGTTCTATTGATTAGACAAGCATGACGCCCACCAGGAGGCAGCAGGGTCATTCTCAAGTATGAAGATCAGACTATGATGATGTCATCGGGACTCAACTGTAATTTTCATTGAAGAGCTGCACAAGGGAGTTGTTGTGGCTTCCCTGCAGAACCAAGCTGGGCCCAGAAGAGGAGGTTAATTTGATTTTTTGGGGGCCAGGTGGAGGAGAAGTGTTCCTGTGAGCCTCACAAGTAAATTTTAGGCCTTCCCTGCCCGCGTATCCCCCACCTTCTGACTGTGATGCTCTCCCAAGTTACCCGTCCAACATTTACCTGACTGCCAGGGTCCATTCCTTCGTTTACCTGCTGATGGCCTCCTGATGCCCGAAATCTCATTCTTGCCCACCGGCCAGCTAGTGACTCTCATCACATTCAGGCAGGAGATTGATAGGGCCCACGAAGCTGAGGGCCAGGAGTTAAAATCTTCCAGGTCTTATGCTGTAGAGGGCTGTACAGTTTCCCATCCTCGTCGACCTCTGCCCACATGATTCTTGCTGCGTGTTAAAGTGTTAACTTTGGTGTAGCATCTACAGATAGAAATTTCAAAACAGCCACTGGCTCACTCAAAGTCTATACTGCCTGGCTCATAACCAGAGAAATGCATTACTGAGCCAGAGATTTTTTTTAAAGAAACAAAGTAAAAGAGCAGGTTTTTGGGTTGAAAATTAAAACTATATTAGACCGACTTTAATGTAGATCACGCTTACTCATACTGACCTGCACATATTTTATACACACCTTTTGGTAACACCATGCCAAAAAGACTCAGGCTGCATCAGTGCTAAGGTTTCACTATATAAACAGCATGTCCTGGCCAACATCCCTCGACCGACATCACTAAAATAGATGATCTAGTCACTTATTTTATTGCTGTTTGTGGGAGCTTGCTGCGCACATATTGGCTGCTCTGCTTCAAAAATACATCATTAGTTGTAAAGTGATTTGTGATCCTGAGGTGCAGAAAGAAATTTTGTCAGTAATTATTCAGTGATTCTTAGACAGTGTGAGCTTTTTGGTATAGTATGCATTGGATCTGTATTGTATTTTTTGAGGGAAAAGATTATATATTGTAATATTGAAAGAGTTGGATTCACTGGACTGAGAGTGCTTCCAATGACTCAATGGGTAAATGCATCACACAGTATGACACTGAGATCAGGAAAATCCAAGGATTACAACAGGTCTTAATGCTCCTGGTTTCTAAGGAGTGGTAAATCAGTGAGAATTGTTGAAAAAGGATGCAAGGGCAGCTGTCAGAGAAGGACAGTAGAAATGGCTTTGATGCCCCACATGGGTGATCAGCTTCCAGTGGAAACTGATCAGAATGATTATAGTGAGCCTAGGGCCCCAACTCTGGTTGGATTTATTTCTGGAGGTTTCATCACTTGACGTCATGCCTCCAGCTACCCCATTCACACACTCACTATTGATCACTGAAACAGCCATCCTTGCGGTTAAGCACTTTCCCCCATTAATTGGTGGGCAAACTCTTCATTAGACGATTGGATGATTCTTGGCTGAGTCAAACTGACTTTCTTTCCCCAACCTCTAACATTTTTACAATTAGTAAATGAAAGTGTGTACAGCAGAGAAAAGAAAAAAAATTCTGGTTCTAAATGTCCCTATGATTTTTCTCCTGGGTTACTCACAATCTTTAATACCTGGAAACTCCAGGGCAAAAGGTTGGCAACCCTAACTGGGCTTGACATAGAGGGCGGGGGGCTGCAGAATCCCACCCCAGCCTGGTGTTATAGTCCTGAGGAGAGGTGAGACGGGCAAAGAGATAGTCCCAGCAGATAAAGGCAGGTGGAATCGGCAGTAGATACTGTCGCGGCAGAGAACTCAAAACGCGGAAGTCACCAGCAGATGTCTCACCATCAGTTTCTATTGGGAAAAGGCTGGACTAGGTGACACCGGCGGAGATCAGAGCACCTTGCGAGGCTTTACACACACACACACACACATATATATATTTGTCAAGCCTGTATTGCGTGTCTCGGGAGCAATTTATTAATCTTATTTTGTTTCAACTTTCTGTATTATTTTTTCCGTATATATTTTTTTTAAAAATCAACCCATTACCAGGTTGGGGAGCGGCTGGAAACCTGGGCGGAGATCTCGACACCAACTTTCCACCTGAGTGAAAGGTCGCTGGAGAAGAGAAGAATCGCGGTGAGCTGTGAAAATGGCGACCAGGGAGCCCTGGCTTTACTAATGTCCAGTCTAGATGGCAACTGAGGCTGTCGGAGGCGGCCACATCGATCCCGTCATTTATTCAGCAGCTGTAGCAGCAGGGCGAGGAGGCCGGACAAAGTACAGAGCGACATGTCAGCCTCGGAACTTTACAGCAAGGTGAGTGCGAAAGATTATAACCATTTAAATCTGTCCGTCTCCTGGATACCAAATTCCAAACCTCCGGCAAAATCGACAGCTTGCTGCAGCGTCGCGTCCAATAATAATAATAATAACAACAAGCACACAATCCCAATTCGATCATCAGAAGGGAAGTCTTTTTTTTAAAAAAAAGTCTGATTTATTTTAAAACGTGTTTTCCCACTTTGCTCCCGTGCGTTTGTATTTATTCGGAAGTGCTGGTAAATATTTGGCTGCCGTTGAGATTAAAGCCAAGGTAAAGTTGCGGTAGTTTTAAATTTTGGCAGGAAAAAAAATATATTTATTGCTATTTCAAAGAAGCTTGTGGTGCGGAACAGGTGTTTAATGGTGTAGTTTGGATGTGGGAAGTGGGGTTTGCAACATTGGTAACAGCCGTGAAAAAAAAAATCTGCAGAGACTGGTTTTTGAAGATGATTTTATGCAGTTCCAGCTGATGCAGTTGTACAAATGCAAATTCAGGTTTTGTTGTTGTGGGAAAGGCGAGAGGGAAAACATTCCTGATTGATTGATTGATTGATGAAAATGCGAATTGCCCTTAAATGAAACTTTGATTCGGTGGAATGAGAAGTTCTTCAGAAATCTGGTCCAGCACAGAATCACCTGGGATCATAAACTGTAGAACCCACCTGGGCTAAAGGAAACATTTTTGAAACTGTATTTTGCTGTGAGGATCAACTGGCTGCAGAGTTGTTGGTGCCCCTCTTGTTTATGGTGAGCGTAGTGGTAATGTTATTAGACTAGTAATTCAGATACCTGGACCAATGCTCTGGAGGTATGAGGTCCAATCCTACCATGGCAGCTGGGGAATTAATAAAATCTGGACTTAGAAAAAAAAAATGCTAGTCTCGGTAATAGTGACGATCAAACCACTAGATTGTTGTTCACTGCTGTCCTATTGGAAGGAAATCTGCCGGCCTTACCAATCTGACCTAACTATGACACCAGATCCACAGCAATGTGGTTAACTGCCCTCTGTAATGGCTTGTAAAGGCCTGCTCAAGTCACAAAAAAAACAACTCAAACCCGACGGAACCACATTGGACCTGGCCCGAGTCCCTCCAATTTCCCCCGAGTCCGACCCGACCACCAGAATGTTCCCTTTACTTGCCTTCCGACTCCCAGTCTTCAGGAAGCTGCAGCATGAGCGTGTTGACGTCATAGAGACGCTCACTACGCAGACGTTCTGGACTTGTAGCTCAGGTACGTTTTTAACTTTTAACACTTATCTGCAATTCTTGCTGCATGTCCGATCTGGACCCGGCCCGACCCGAGCCGGAGGACCGGCCCAGTCCAACCTGAACCGAACTCAACACATGTTGTCGGGTCCCTTCGGGTTCGGGTCGGGTAGCAGGCCTTTATTCAGTTGTATCAAACCACTGTAGAAAAATCAAATAAGATAAGTCGGCGAAGGGTCGTCCGTCCTAGGCATTGGTACAACAAAGACATGCCCAGCCTTGTCGACAATGCAAAGTCCTCCTCACTAACATCCGGGGACTTTTGCCAAAATTGGGAGAGTTGACCCACAGATTATCCTGATATAATCATAGAATCATACCTTGCAGCCAATGTTCCAGACTCCTCCATCACCATCAGTGGGTATGTTCTGTCCCACCGGCAGGACAGACTGATTACATGTAGCCACACAGTCGGGAGGGAGTGCCCCTGGGTGGCTTCAACATTGACTCCGGAGCCCATGAATTCTCATGGCATCTGGTCAAATATGGCCAAGGAAACCTGCTGCTGATACCACCTACTGCCATGTCTCAGCTGATAATTTAGTACTCTTCCATGTTGAACTTGGAAGAAGTACTGAGAGTGACAAGGACACAGAATGTACTCTGGGTGGGGGACTTCAATGTTGATCGCGAAGAGTGGCTTGGCTACTCCACTACTGACTCAGCTGGTAGAGTCCTGAAGGACATTTCTGCCCGACTGGGCCTGCAGGAGGTGGTGAGAGAACTAACACAAGGGGAAATCCTCACCAATCTTTCTGTTGCAGATGCATCTGTCTATTACAGTAATGGTAGGAGTGACCACTGCACAGTCCTTGTGGAGATGACGTCCTGTCTTTATAATTATGACACCCTCCATTGTGTTGTGTGGCACTATCACTATGCTAAATGGGATAGATTCAGAACAGACATAACAGCTCAAGACTGGGCATCCATGAGATGCTGTAGGTCGTCAGCAACATCAGAATTGTATTCACCCACAGTCTGTAACCTCATGGCTTGGCATATTCCTTACTTTACCATTACCATCAAGTCCAGGGGCCAACTCTGGTTCAATGAGGAGAGCATGTTAGGTGCAGTGCCAGGCATACCTAAAAATGAGGTACCAACCTGGTGAAGCTGCAACACAGGACTAGATCCATGCTAAACAGCAGATGCAGCATGCAATAGACAGAGCTAAGCGAACCCACAACCAATGGATTAGATCACAGCTGTGCAGTCCTGCAACGTCCAGTCATGAATGGTGGTGGACAATGAAACAGCTAACGGGAGGAGGAGGCTCCATGAGAATTCCCACCCTGAATGATGGCAGAGCCCAGCATGTAAAAGATAAGGCTGAAACATTTGCAACCATATTCAGCCCAAAGTGCCGAATGAATGATCCATCTTGTTGTCCTCCTGAGGTTCCCAGTTTTACAGAAACTAGTCTTCAGCCAATTCCATTCGTTCCACATGATCTCAGGCTGAGCAGACTGGACATAACAAAGGTTATGGGCCCTGACAACATCTTTTCTGTAGCGCTGAAGGCTTGTACTCCAGAACTAGCCACACGCCTAGCCAAGCTGCTCTAGTACAGCTAATACACTGGCATCTACCTGACATTGTGAGAAATAGCCCAGGTATGTCCTGTCCACCAGAAACAGGACAAATCCAATCTGACCAACTACCACCCCATCAGTCTACTCTCAATCATCAGCAAAGTGATGGAAGGTGTCATCGAATGCTATCGTGTGGCATTTACTCAGCAATAATCAGCTCACCGATGCTCAGTTTGGGTTCTGCAGGGACCACTTGTTTTGTTGAAAGGCCCGAGCCCCCCTAGCCCTGGCAAAAGCTTGCAGAGAAGTCCTGTTTTAACGAGGTGGAAAACCTCCCAAGGTTGGCACTTTTGAAGTAATGCAGGCAGAGTTGATGAAAGTCATTCCTTTGTCATTTCAGGGGTCACTTCATTAGCTTCCCTGAACATAGGAACAAGAGTAGGCCATTTAGCCTGTAGAGCCTGCTCCGCCATCCAATTAGATGATGGCTGATCATCTACCTCAACGTCACTTTCCTGCACTATCTCCATATCTCTTGATGTCATTTGTCTCCAGAAATCTATCAATTTCTGTCTTGAACATGTTCAGTGAATGAGCTTCCACAGCCTTCTGGGGTAGAGAATTCCAAAGATTTACCACCCTCTGAGTGATGAAATTGCTCCTCATCTCAGTCTTAAATGGCCTACCCCTTATTCTGAGATTGTCCCCTGGTTCTAGACTCACCAGCCAGGGAAGACATCCACCCTGTCACACCCTGTAAGAATTTAGTACATTTCAGTGAGATCACATCTCATTCTTTGAAACTCTAGAGAATACTGGCCCAGTTTCCTCATCTCTCTGACAATTATCTTATGAGTTACAGTATGAACCTTTTTCCATATCTTGTTCACTCCCAAGTTGACTTTAGAGAGTTCACTAAATTGCTTCTGCAATTTTAATGGCATTTTTTAGTAAAAATATATTCTGAAATTCTGGAAGACTGGCTCATTGCAGGGTGCGAAAACATTCAGGAAGTTCTGCTCCAATGTCTGGATTTTGGCAGTAGTAATCACAGTGAAACTCAATGTTTGACATAATTATTCCTCTGAAACTGGCAGCTGCTTCTGGAGTCCGCACCTGTGCAGCTAAATGTGGAAATCCAGATGTTGCAGTTAGTGATTCTATGCTTCCCCATAGAATGTGCAATTCAAGTCCTGTTGAAGAATGCAGTTAATTAGAAATAACTGAACTGACGAGAACTTTCCTTTTTATGCTGTTGGTTTCGTTGTTAAAAACCTTTGAAAAAGTTGAAACTTTGTTGAATGTGGTGTAACTGGGTTTTTAATGGTGAATTAAGTTCATAATTACAGCTGAACAGCCTCACTGGCCCTGAAAAACCATTTTCTATGTGTGGCACCTCATATTTCTCCATTCTGATTAAAAACAATTAACAATGTGAATTTAAGTTTATGCCATTTACGCTTCTTAATCACATGTGCATGTCTCAATCATTTATTTTGCTCTCTAAAATTTTAGTGCAATTTAATTGCTGGTTTGCACCTGTGAAAATATGTCAGTGATTGGCTGCTCACCCGGCTGGGTGTCGTCACTATTGTTGCCTGGAGATGCCTTCGACTTGGCACCAGATTCAAACTGATGTCAGCAAAGGGAAATTCCATGCCACAGAGATCGCTAGCTCTTTGAGGTCAGCGGCAAGTGGCGTCACATCGCTGCAGACTGTGAAATTCGGGCCATTGAGTTCAGGAGTGCACAACCGTTTCATGTAATTTCTGAAATCTTGGCCTCTGACCTTTCAAGACAGAATCACATTGCTTGTTGGAAATGTTGCTGATGGCTGCCTGAGTGAAGCATGCGCTTGGGATAAATGGCCTGTTTTTGTGCTGTAATTCAAATTTAGCTTGTAACTTTGACTTTTTTTGTTCAGAGCAGTGATAATTTTGTACCGGTGGTTCTAATTCAGATCTGTGAGTATTTTTTAAAATGTTATTTCATTTTCAGAAAAATTACAGCTCCTAAGGGTGCTAAAATACTGTACTATAATTGCCTCTCCTCAATAACTGTCCCTCATAGGAAGCCACACGCCCTTGGTGCCAAAACTTTGGAGTGTTGAAATATGGTATAAAGCTATGCAATCTTCTGTTAATTGGGACTGCATGTTTGCATAATATTAGGTGAATTATAACTTTATTTGACTATAGCAGTGTGTAAACTCAAATGTGTACAAAACATACCAACGCACAGCTGAAACCAGCAGTCTGTATAACATAATGCGGATTATAACAATAGGCACTTTAACATAATGTAAACTTGACTTTAGTTCAGCCAGGATATCAGAAATTAAATAAATGTTGAATAATGTTTCCAGAAGGTGAGTGTGTTAATTCGACTATTCTGGTGGAGAGCAACAATTGAGCTAATTTGCAGTTTCTCTCTATTGTATCCTGGGATAAGTGATCATTGGCAGATGTTCTTGTTTCTTGGTTTCCTTTTCCAAAAATAAAGAACCCATACAGTATACTACGGCCATTGAAGATATTATAGTAATAAAAGCAAAATACTGCAGAGGCTGGAAATCTGAAATAAAAACAAGAAATGCTGGAAATACTCAGCAGGTCTGGCAGCATCTGTTGAGAGAGAAGCAGAGTTAATATTTCAGGTCAGTGACCCTTCATCAGAATTGGCAGAGCCAGAAATGTAATAAGTTTTAAGCAAGTAAAGTGGGGGTGGGGCAAAGATAGCAAAAGAGGTGTTGATAGGACAAGGTCACAGAGAATAACTGACCAGCAGGTCATGGAGTAAAGGCAAATGGTATGTTAATGGTGTGGTGAAAGACACAGCGTTAGTACAGAGAGGGTTAATTGACAGAAAACTGAACAGCCTGGCCCCAAGCAGAAACATGAAAAAAACAGTGGGTAGGCACAATAGAAACAAACTAAACAAACTAAAATAAAATAAACATAAAAAATAAAAAGGGGGGCCCGTCATGCTCTGAAATTATTGAACTCAATGTTCAGTCCAGCAGGCTGTAGCGTGCCTAATCGGTAAATGAGATGCTGTTCCTCGAGCTTGCGTTGATGTTCACTGGAATACTGCAGCAATCCCCGGACAGAGATGTGAGCAGGGGGAAGTGTTGAAATGGCAAGCAACCGGAAGCTCGGGGTCATGCTTTCGGACTGAGCGGAGGTGTTCCACAAAGCGGTCACCCAGTCTGCGCTTGGTCTCCCCAATGTAGAGGAGACCACATTGCGAGCAGTGAATACAGTATACTAAATTGAAAGAAGTGCAAGTAAATTGCTGCTTCACCAGAAAGGAGCGTTTGGGGCCCTGGATAGTGAGGAGAGAGGAGGTAAATGGGCAAGAGGGGAAGATACGTTTGGTAGTGACATCACGCTGGAGGTGGCGGAAATGGCAGAGAATGATCCTTTGGATGTGGAGGCTGATGGGATGGAAAGTGAGAACAAAGGGAACCTTGTCACGGTTCTGGGAGGGAGGGGTGAGGGTAGAGGTCCGGGAAATGGGCTGGACACTGTTGAGGGCCCTGTCAACCACAGTGGGGAGGAATCCTGGCTGAGGAAAAAGGAAGACGTATCAAAAGCGCTGTCATGGAAGGTTGCATCAACAGAGCAGATGCGTCGGAGACGGAGAAACTGGGAGAATGGAATGGAGTCCTTACAGGAGGCAGGGTGTGAGGAAGTGTAGTCGAGGTAGCTGTGGGAGTCGGTGGGCTTATAATGAATATTAGTAGACAGCCTATCCCCAGAGATGGAGACAGAGAAGTCGAAGAAGGGAAGATATTATAGCATTGTAGATCAGATTTGTAACACTAACAAATGCAGTGCTAACCCTGTACAGTTTAAGGAGAATGATGTCGATCATTAAAAAGTTCCACCCTTTATTCTGGGTTTTGGTAAGAACCTTGTCGAATTAGTGGAGAGCAGCAGAGTGATAAAACCATTCTCCAGCCTTCAGGAGAGGAAGGGAGAAAAACAAAAGGCTTTCAGGTAGAATAAATGTACAAACTTGCCAACAAAACCAACAATAGTGTACTAGCAGTTTAAAATAAAGGTACAGGATCATATTGCTGTAAAAGCTGCGGAGGAATGAAAAAACATTATTCTGGTGACACAAAGTGGCTGTTGCACTGTAGCTTCTGTAACTGAGAGCTGGAGCTTTGATCTTTAATCATATTTGTTATTCTGAATATTAATGCCCTTTGCAGTTTAGGGTTATCAACCCTCCAAGAATTAAAGATCCATTTCATGGATGCTACAGTGAGCAACCTGGGAGAAAAACATTTAGGTGTTGATTGTTGTGACCGCAATGAGACCGTTGACATTAAAACATGAGATATGAGCTACCAAGACCAAATTAAAGAATTACACGATAAGATTCCATGTTTTAAGACTTTTATTATAACAGCTAAACTAAAAATTCATCATTAATTAAATAGTACTTGTCAATAGTTAATGTCCTCTTCACTCACTTCTTCTGAGCACTTTTGACCTGGAAGTCCATGAATAAGACTCTGGTGACCCTGTTGGTCTTTTTCTTCTCCGCAAACCCCAACTTTCAAATCTGGTTCAAGTCTTCAAAGCCTTTCGCTGTATCAAAGGGACTTGGGTGTGCTTGTACAAGGAATGCAGGTACAGCAAGCAGTTAAGAAGACACATGGCATGTTGGCTTTTATTGCAAGAGGATTGGAGTACAGGAATAAGGACGTATTGCTACAATTGTACAGAGTTTTGGTGAGACCACATCTGGAGTACTGTGTGCCGTTTTAGTCTCCACATTTACGAAAGGATATACTTGCATTGGAGGCGGTACAGCGAAGGTTCACTAGACTGGGATGAGGGGGTTGTCCTATGATGAGAGGCTGAGTAAATTGGGCCTGTATTCACTGTAGTTTAGAAGAATGAGAGGTGATCTCATTGAAACATAAACGATTCTGAAGGGGCTGGATTGGGTAGACACTGAGAGATTATTTCCGCTGGCCAGGGAATCTAAAACACGGGGGCACAGTCTCAGGATAAGGGGCTGATCATTTAGGACTGAGATGAGGAGAAATTACTTCACTCAAAGGGTTGTAAATTCGCTACCCCAAGAGGATTGTGGATGCTCCATCAGTGAATACATTTAAGGCTGGGATAGACAGATTTTTGGTCTCTTAGGGAATCAAGGAATATGACAAGTGTGTGGGAAAGTGGAGTTGAATCCTAAGATCAGCCATGATAGTTTTGAATGGCGGAGCAGCCTCAAAGGGCCATATGGTCTACTCCTGCTATTATTTCTTGTGTTCTCTCTGTCTCTCTGTATTTTGGAAACAGTTAAGTTCATTGTGATCACCTTTAGTGAGGACAAGTCTGAACAGTTGTATGCGTCTGTTTATATAGGGTAACAAATACATCAAATTTCATACAAGAGAACTAACTACGTATTGTATTGTATCCATTGTGTAGATGTACAAAGGGACCTGCATGTCCTTGTCAATAAGTCACTGAAAGTGCAACAAGCAATTAGGAAGGCTAATGGTATGTTGGCCTTTATCGCAAGAGGATTTGAGTACAAGAGTAGTGAAGTCTTGCTTCAATTGTATAGAACCTTGGTTAGACCGCACTTGGAGTACTGTGTGCAGCTTTGGTCCCCTTACCTTAGGAAGAATATTATTGCCATAGAGGGAGTGCAACAAAGGTTCACCAGACTTGATCCTGGAATGGCGGGACTGTCCTATGAAGAGAGATTGGGGAAACTGGGCCTGTATTCTCTTAGAGTTTCGAAGAATGAGAGGTGATCTCATTGAAACCGACAAAATACATAAAGGGATAGACAGGGTAGATGCCTGGTTTCCCCTGGTTGGGAAGTCTAGAACCAGGGGACACCATTTCAAAATAAGGGGGAAGCCACTTAGGACGAGATGACGAGAAATTTCTTTACTCAGAGGGTTGTGAATCTTTGGAATTCTCTACCCCAGAGGGCAGTGGAAGCTCAGTCAACAAAGAACAGTACAGCACAGGAACAGGCCATTCGGCCCTCCAAGCCTGCGCCGATCTTGATGCCTGCCTAAACTAAAACCTTTTGCACTTCCAGGGACCGAATCCCTCTATTCCCATCCTATTCATGTATTTGTCAAGATGCCTCTTAAACGTCATTATCGTACCTGCTTCCACCACCTCCCCCGGCAGCAAGTTCCAGGCACTCACCACCCTCTGTGTAAAGAACTTGCCTCGCATATCCCCTCTAAACATTGCCCCTCTCACCTTAAACCTATGTCCCCTAGTAACTGACTCTTCCACCATGGGAAAAAGCTTCTGACTATCCACTCTGTCCATGCCGCTCATAACTCTGTAAACCTCTATCATGTCACCCCTCCACCTCCGTCGTTCCAGTGAAAACAATCCGAATTTATGCAACCTCTCCTCACAGCTAACGCCCTCCAGACCAGGCAACATCCTGGTAAACCTCCTCTGTACCCTCTCCAAAGCCTCCACGTTCTTCTGGTAGTGTGGCGACCAGAATTGCACACAATATTCTAAGTGTGGCCTAACTAAAGTTTTTTTTTTAGAACATTACAGCGCAGTACAGGCCCTTCGGCCCTCGATGTTGCGCCGACCTGTGAAACCATCTGACCTACACGATTCCATTTTCATCCATGTGTCTATCCAATGTCCACTTAAATGCCCTTAAAGTTGGCGAATCTACTACTGCTGCAGGCAGGGCGTTCCACGCCCTTACTACTCTCTGAGTAAAGAAACTACCTCTGACATCTGTCCGATATCTATCACCCCTCAACTTGAAGCTACGTCCCCTCGTGTTTGCCATCACCATCCGAGGAAAAAGACTCTCACTATCCACCCTATCTAACCCTCTGATTATCTTATATGTCTCCATTAAGTCACCTCTCCTCCTCCTTCTCTCCAACGAAAACAACCTCAAGTCCCTCAGCCTTTCCTCGGAAGACCTTCCCTCCATACCAGGCAACATCCTAGTAAATCTCCTCTGCACCCTTTCCATAGCTTCCACATCCTTCCTATAATGCGGTGACCAGAACTGCACGCAATACTCCAGGTGCGGTCTCACCAGAGTTTTGTACAGCTGCAGCATGACCTCGTGGCTCCGAAACTCGACCCCCCTACTAATAAAAGCTAACACACCATATGCCTTCTTAACAGCCCTATTAACCTGGTTAGCAACCTTCAGGGATTTATGCACCTGGACACCAAGATCTCTCTGTTCATCTACAGTACCAAGAATCCTCCCATTAGCCCAGTACTCTGCATTCCTGTTACTCCTTCCAAAATGAATCACCTCACACTTTTCCGCATTAAACTCCATTTGCCATCTCTCAGCCCAGCTCTGCAGCCTATCTATGTCTCTCTGTACCCGACAACATCCTTCGGCACTATCCACAACTCCACCGACCTTAGTGTCATCTGCAAATTTACTAACCCACCCTTCTACACCCTCTTCCAGGTCATTTATAAAAATGACAAACAGCAGTGGCCCCAAAACAGATCCTTGCGGTACACCACTAGTAACTAAACTCCAGGATGAACATTTGCCATCAACCACCACCCTCTGTCTTCTTTCAGCTAGCCAATTTCTGATCCAAAGCTCTAAATCACCTTCAACCCCATACTTCCGTATTTTCTGCAATAGCCTACCGTGGGGAACCTTATCAAACGCCTTACTGAAATCCATATACACCACATCCACTGCTTTACCCTCATCCACCTGTTTGGTCACCTTCTCGAAAAACTCAATAAGGTTTGTGAGGCACGACCTACCCGTCACAAAACCGTGCTGACTATCTCTAATGTACTTATTCTTTTCAAGATGATTATAAATCCTGTCTCTTATAACCTTTTCCAACATTTTACCCACAACCGAAGTAAGGCTCACAGGTCTATAATTACCAGGGCTGTCTCTACTCCCCTTCTTGAACAAGGGGACAACATTTGCAATTCTCCAGTCTTCCGGCACTATTCCTGTCGACAATGACGATATAAAGATCAAGGACAAAGGCTCTGCAATCTCCTCCCTAGCTTCCCAGAGAATCCTAGGATAAATCCCATCTGGCCCAGGGGACTTATCTATTTTCACACTTTCCAAAATTGCTAACACCTCCTCCTTGTGAACCTCAATCCCATCTAGCCTCGTAGCCTGAATCTCAGTATTCTCAACAACATTTTCTTTCTCTACTGTAAATACTGACGCAAAATATTCATTTAACACTTCCCCTATCTCCTCTGATTCCACACACAACTTCCCACTACTATCCTTGATTGGCCCTAATCTAACTCTCGTCATTCTTTTATTCCTGATATACCTATAGAAAGCCTTAGGGTTTTCCCTGATCCGATCCACCAATGACTTCTCGTGTCCTCTCCTTGCTCTTCTTAGCTCTCCCTTTAGATCCTTCCTGGCTAGCTTGTAGCTCTCAAGCGCCCTAACTGAGCCTTCACGTCTCATCCTAACATAAGCCTTCTTCTTCCTCTTGACAAGCGCTTCAACTTCTTTAGTAAACCACGGCTCCCTCGCACGACAACTTCCTCCCTGCCTCACAGGTACATACTTATCAAGGACACGCAGTAGCTGCTCCTTGAGTAAGCTCCACATTTCGATTGTTCCCATCCCCTGCAGTTTCCTTCCCCATCCTACGCATCCTAAATCTTGCCTAATCGCATCATAATTTCCTTTCCCCCAGTTATAATTCTTGCCCTGCGGTATATACCTGTCCCTGCCCATCGCTAAGGTAAACCTAACCGAATTGTGATCACTATCACCAAAGTGCTCACCTACATCTAAATCTAACACCTGGCCGGGTTCATTTCCCAGTACCAAATCCAATGTGGCATCGCCCCTGGTTGGCCTGTCTACATACTGTGTCAGAAAACCCTCCTGCACACACTGGACAAAAACTGACCCATCTAAAGTACTCGAACTATAGTATTTCCAGTCGATATTTGGAAAGTTAAAGTCCCCCATAACAACTACCCTGTTACTCTCACCCCTGTCGAGAATCATCTTCGCTATCCTTTCCTCTACATCTCTGGAACTATTCGGAGGTCTATAAAAGACTCCCAACAGGGTAACCTCACCTCTCCTGTTTCTAACCTCAGCCCATACTACCTCAGTAGACGAGTCCTCAAACGTCCTTTCTGTCGCTGTAATACTCTCCTTGATTAACAATGCCACACCCCCCCCTCTTTTACCATCTTCTCTGTTCTTACTGAAACATCTAAATCCCGGAATCTGCAACATCCATTCCTGCCCCTGCTCTACCCATGTCTCCGAAATGGCCACTACATCGAGATCCCAGGTACCAACCCATGCTGCAAGCTCACCCACCTTATTCCGGATGCTCCTGGCGTTGAAATAGACACACGTTAAACCAGGTTCTTGCTTGCCAGTGCCCTCTTGCGTCCTTGTAACCATATCCCTGACCTCACTACTCTCAACATCCTGTACACTGGCACTACAATTTAGGTTCCCATTCCCCTGCTGAATTAGTTTAAACCCCCCCGAAGAGCACTAGCAAACCTCCCCCCCAGGATATTGGTACCCCTCTGGTTCAGGTGAAGACCATCCTGTTTGTAGAGGTCCCACCTACCCCAGAAAGAGCCCCAATTATCCAGGAAACCAAAACCCTCCCTCCTGCACCATCCCTGCAGCCATGTGTTCAACTCCTCTCTCTCCCTATTCCTCGCTTCGCTATCACGTGGCACGGGCAACAACCCAGAGATAACAACTCTGTTTGTTCTCGCTCTAAGCTTCCACCCTAGCTCCCTAAATTTCTGTCTTAAATCCCCATCTCTCTTCCTACCTATGTCGTTGGTGCCTATGTGGACCACGACTTGGGGCTGCTCCCCCTCCCCATTAAGGATCCCAAAAACACGATCCGAGACATCACGAACCCTGGCACCTGGGAGGCAACATACCAACCGTGAGTCTCTCTCGTTCCCACAGAACCTCCTATCTGTTCCCCTAACTATGGAGTCCCCAATGACTAATGTTCTGCTCCTCTTCCCCCTTCCCTTCTGAGCAACAGGGACAGACTCTGTGCCAGATACCTGTACCCCATTGCTTACCCCTGGTAAGTCGTCCCCCGCAACAGTATCCAAAACGGTATACCTGTTGTTGAGGGAAACGGCCACAGGGGATCCCTGCACTGCCTGCTGGTTCCCTCTCCTTCCCCTGACGGTAACCCATCTACCTACTTCTTTTACCCGAGGTGTGACTACCTCCCCATAACTCCTCTCAATAACCTCCTCCGCCTCCCGAATGATCCGAAGTTCATCCAGCTCCAGCTCCAGTTCCCTAACGCGGTTCTCGAGGAGCTGGAGTTGGGTGCACTTCCCACAGATGCAGTCAGCAGGGACACTCTTGCTCTTGGCGACCCTTACCTCCCACATTCTGCAGGAGGAACATGCAACTGCCTTAACCTCCATTCCCACTATTCCAAATTCCCAACAAATCTACTGAAAAACCAAAAAAAACAAAAAGTCAAAACTTGTTAGGTTAGCAATCCAACGGACAGAACTTCCTAAATAAAAAGCTTACCTTATCAACACACCAGAGTCCTTTTTTTATGGTTAGAGGAGGAGGGTGGGTGGGAGACACTACACGTGTAGTGTCTCGGGTACAGCCACCACACAAATATATACCTTTTTCCTTACCCAGCAGTCCCCTGGTCCTCCGAAAACAAAAGGGAATTCACTTTTAAACTTACGCTGAAATTGACTTCACAGCTGTAAGCCCGTTCACGCACCTCCGTTGCTATCCACGCTGCAGTCACCGAAACTAAAAGAAAGAGATTCTAAACCACACAAATATATACCTTTTTCCTTACCCAGCAGTCCCCTGGTCCTCCGAAAACAAAAGGGAATTCACTTTTAAACTTACGCTGAAATTGACTTCACAGCTGTAAGCCCGTTCACGCACCTCCGTTGCTATCCACGCTGCAGTCACCGAAACTAAAAGAAAGAGATTCTAAACCACACAAATATATACCTTTTTCCTTACCCAGCAGTCCCCTGGTCCTCCGAAAACAAAAGGGAATTCACTTTTAAACTTACGCTGAAATTGACTTCACAGCTGTAAGCCCGTTCACGCACCTCCGTTGCTATCCACGCTGCAGTCACCGAAACTAAAAGCTGTACAGCTGCAGCATGACTTGCCAATTTTTATACTCTATGCCCCGACCGATGAAGGCAAGCATGCCGTTTGTCTTCTTGACTACCTTATCTACCTGCGTTGCCACTTTCAGTGACCTGTGGACCTGTACACCCAGATCTCTGCCTGTCAATACTCCTAAGGGTTCTGCCATTTACTGTATAATTGAGTACTTTTAAAGCAGAGATTGACAGATTTTTAAATACCACTGACATAAGGCGATATGAGGATAGTGTGGGAAAAGGGCATTGAAGTGGATGATCAGCATGCTCATATTGAATGTTGGGCCAGGCTCGATGGGCTGAATGGCCTACTCCTGCTCCTATGTTCCTTTTTAACCTTGGTTAAACACTTGAGTTATTGTAGCTGTCACACTGTCATGTAGTGCATTCATTTTCATTTTTGAAGGGACAGTACATACCTTTTAACTTCTTCTCTCTTAGTCACGCACCTACAGTGACAAGAGAGTGAAAATAAAATCTGCTCTCGGGCTGTCCATTAAAGTTGATGTGAACTGACATTTAGGATTTCTATTCTTTTTTGTAAATGGGTGACTAGTGTCCCCTTTGCAACAGGGTTAAGATTGGGAACTGAGAGGAGCACAGTGATTAGAGAAGGGGACATTTTGAACCTGCTTCCTACCACTCTGTGCAGTATATTACAGCTAGAATGCCCTGGACAGAGCTAGGAACATACAATAGGAACTGGAAATTTGGGGAGTTAGGAGTCCAGTTTCAAATCCAGTACAGTTTACACCTCAAGTTGAAAAGAAATTGGATTCACTTATCCTGGAAAGTCGTGCTTTTTTAAAAAAAAAATGAACTTCCCTCATGCAGCTTTGTTTTTATATACTACTGTCTTTTGAAATTTGATATTCAAATATGGCTATTCATTATGTCATTACCTTGCACATGGAGATCTCCCAATTAGCCTTTATGCAAATTTTGATTCACAGCATGCTAACTCATCCTAGCCTTTCTCACTTTCTTTGATACCTTCTTAATTTTGTGATACGCTGTGCCAAATATGAGTGAAAACCAGCATGAAGGCAAAGTCCTTGTATTAACAAAGATGTTGTGTAGATTTCTATGATGGCTTTTGACAGAGCAGCCAAGGTCAGTGGTGTCGGGAGCAAAGTCCATATTCTTTCGAAACTGCTGTACTGTTATCTGAATCCTTGGTTTAAAGCTACTGTAGTTTTTTTGTGAGAAAATTTACCTAATTATTCACAAACTATCCCTCAGTCCACAAAAATAAAGATAATCCGGTCGAGCAGATTGCTACTTTTTTTTTAAAAACTTATTTTTTTCCTGAGGAATAATTTGTGATGTACATTTTTACTCTTTTTTTTTTTTGTTTTTGCTGCTGATACCTCCATAGCCAGCTGTCAGAAACCTGCCCTACTTTTACTTCCCCCTCCTATCCGTCCATTTCTGGGAGTGGGTCTATTGATTGCCGCCTACTCAAAATGATTCAAATTAGGAACTGAGCAGACTGGACACAAACTTCCAACCATTTCTGCTCCATCACGCTAATCTTGGGGCAATTGTTTAGTGCCACTATGTTACTGCGGAATCAAATGATTCTTTAGTGGAGCAGCCTTACTGCAAGCTACAGTAGATGTGGATATTTAATGTTGGTAACCCATCTGCTGAAGAGGTAAATACAGTTATCAGCTGGATACTATTAGGATGGTATATGTAATACATTGTGACCTGTAATTTCTGCTGATGCCTGTTTGTCTGATTTTATTTTTATGATGCTAATCAGTAAGGGATGCCCACGCAATATCTGCTGACTATGCCTCCTACTTTGCCTCAAATTGGCAACCTTGTCTTCAGCCACCCAGGCCGCATAGAATCGTAGAATGGTTACAGCTATTTGGCCTGTTGTTTCCATGCTGGCTCTTTGCAAGAGCAACTCACCTAGTCCCACTCTCCTGCCTTTTCCCCATAGCCCTGCAAATTTTTTCTCTTCAGACAATTGTCCATTTCTCTTTTGAAGGCCTCAATTTTTAATCTGTCTCCACTACGGCCTCATGCAATGCATTCCAGATCCTAACCACTCTCTGCATAAAGAAGCATTTCCTCAATTCTGCTGTTGCTTCTTCTGTCATTCACCTTAAATTGGTGCCTTCTGGTTCTCGATCCTTCCGCCAACAAGAACGGTTTCTCCCTATCTACTATGCCAGACCCCTCGTGATTTTGAAAAACTCTATCATATCTCCTCTTAATCTTTTCTCCAAGGAGAACAGCCCCCATCTTCTCCAACCTATCCATGTAACTGATGCCGCTCAGCCCTGGAACCATTCTCGTGAATCTTTTCTGCACTCCGTCTAATGCCTTAACATCCTTCCTAAAGGGCTGTGCCCAGAATTGAACGCAATACACTAGTTGAGGCCGAACCAGTGTTTTATACAGGTTCATCGTAACTTCCTTGCTTTTGTACTCTCTGCCCCTATTTATAAAGCTGAGCACCCCATATGCTTTATTAACAGCTTTCTCAACCTGCCCTGCCATCTTCAGTAATAAAAACAAGAAATGCTGGAAATACTCAGCAGGTCTGGCAGCATCTGTGGAGAGAGAAGCAGAGTTAACGTTTCAGGTCAGTGACCCTTCATCAGTTCGAAGGGTCACTGACCTGAAACGTTAACTCTGTGGGCGGCACAGTGGCGCAGTGGTTAGCACCGCAGCCTCACAGCTCCAGGGACCTGGTTTCGATTCCTGGTACTGCCTGTGTGGAGTTTGCAAGTTCTCCCTGTGTCTGCGTGGGTTTTCTCCGGGTGCTCCGGTTTCCTCCCACAAGCCAAAAGACTTGCAGGTTGATAGGTAAATTGGCCATTATAAATTGTCACTAGTATAGGTAGGCGGTAGGGAAATATAGGAACAGGTGGGGATGTTTGGTAGGAATATGGGATTAGTGTAGGATTAGTAGAAATGGGTGGTTGATGTTCGGCACAGACTCGGTGGGCCGAAGGGCCTGTTTCAGTGCTGTATCTCTAATCTAAAAAAAACTGATGCCTAACATTGCAGGAAATATCTAAATTTAGAGGGACGAGTTTGCACATTTACAGGTTACTACTGTGTTATTTTTGTACTTCATTTATTTAGTTTTTGCCATTTGTGGGTGTGCATTCAACCAACCACTGCAGTGTGTCATAAAATAAAAACAAAGTGATGGAAATACTCAGCAGCTCTGGCAGCATCTGTGGAGAGAGAATCAGAGTTAACGTTTCGAGTCAGATATGACTTTGCTTCAGAAGTGGATGTCAACTCTGTTTCTCTCTCCACAGATACTGCCAGACTTGCTGAGTATTTCCATCACTTTGTTTTTATTTCAGATTTCCAGCATCCACAATAGTTGGCTTTTACTGTGGTGTATTGTTTGATACATTCCCCGTTTTTTTTTTGTATTCATTTGGGGGATGTTGGCGTCACAGGTAAAGCCAACATTTGTTAGCCATTCCTAATTACCGTTCAGAAGGTGGTAATGAACCACCTTCTTGAATATAACAGGGGCTTGATGGGCTGTTTCCGAGGGCAGTTAAGAGTCAACCACGTTGTTGTGGGTCTGGAGTCACATATCGAGCAGCTTTCCTTCCCTAATGGACATTAGTGAACCAGAAGAGTTTTTAATAACAATCTGGTAGTTTCATGGTTACCATTACTGATACTAGCCTTTTATTCCAGATTTTTAATTTAATTAATCAAATTTAAATTCCTCAGTTGCGGTGGTCGGATTTGAACTCGTGTCTCTGGATCATTAGTCCAGACCATAACCTCTATGCTTTTGTAACTAATACGTATCCATGTGCTTCATGCGCCACATACAAGCCTCATGTAAAAACAGGACCCATTAGCTTTAGATCTTACGCAAGAGGCGATGTGTCCCAACCCTCCAGTCAGCAGTTCCGCAAGTTCTATCTCCAGTTCCTCATGCTCAGTCTGTAGATCAGACCTGTGTGTAACCCACTGCTCTCTGACTCCTTCTCTAATTCCTTTTTTTATTTGTTTCATGGGATGTGGGTGTCGCTGGCAAGGCCAGCATTTGTTGCCCATCCCTAATTTCCCTTGTGACGGTGGAGATGAGGTAGTAAGAGGTGGAGTGGGGCCTATTCGGGACAAAGAGGGTAATATATGCTCAGAGGCGCAGGGCAAGGCTAGTATACTCAATGAGTAATTTGTTCACTAAGGAAGTGGGATCTGACAAAATATTGGCAGCAGCAAAGAGAATAGAGGCAATGGATAGGGTAAAAATTGAGAGGAAGAGTTATGAAAAAGGCTATGTTTAGGGTAGATGAGTCACCTGTTCTGATGGCTTGCATCCCAGGTTGCTAAAGGAAGTTGGGGTGGAGATAGGGGAAAGGCTTGCCATAATCCTTCAGTCTTCCTAGAGAATTGAAGAGTGGCAAATGTGACACCCTTATTCAAGAAAGGGTTATAAGGACAGTCCTAGCAACTACAGGCCTGTTAGTTTAACATCAATGGTGGGTAAGGTTTTAGAATCAATAATCAGGGAAAAATTCAACAGGCACTTGGAGAGCTTTGAGTTAATTAAGGATAGCCAGCATAAACTTGTAAAAGGGCAATCTTACTTGACCAATCTAATTGAGCTTTTTGATTATGTAACAGACAAGGTTGATATAGGGAATGCAGTGGATGTTGACTATATGGATTTAAGAAAGCATTTGATACGGTACCATAGAAAAGACTGGTTAACAAAATTGAGGCTCATGATTGACGGCATGAAAGCAGAGCTAGCTAAAGTGAACTGGCAAATTAGGTTAAGGGATAATTAATAGAGATGCAGTGTTAGACATTTAAGGAGATATTTGAGAATACACAGAATAGATACATTCCAACGAGAAAGAAAAATTTCTAAGGGGAGGTCTCACTATCCACTAAAAAAAATTAAAGATTGTATCAAACTTAAAGAAAAAGCATATAATTGTGCAAAGATGGGTGGCAGGTTATTGGACAGAATATTAAAAAAACAGCAAAGAATGACTAAAACATTGATAAGGGCAAAATTAGAGTACAAGAGAGGGCTAGCTAGAAATATAAAAACAGATAGTAAGAGCTTCTATAGATAATTAAAACAGAAGAGTTAACAAAGTGAACGATGGTCTGATAGAAAGTGAGTCTGGGGAATTAATAATGGATAATAAGGAGATGGAAGGTGAATTGAACAGGTATTTTGCATCGGTCTTCACTATAGAGGATACAAGTAACGTCCCAGAAATGACCCGGGTTCAATTCTGGGTACTGCCTGTGTGGAGTTTGCAAGTTCTCCCTGTGTCTGCGTGGGTTTCCTCCGGGTGCTCTGGTTTCCTCCCACATGCCAAAGACTTGCAGGTTGATAGGTAAATTGGCCATTATAAATTGCCCGTAGTATAGGTAGGTGGTAGGGAAATATAGGGACAGGTGGGGATGTGGTAGGAATATGGAATTAGTGTAGGATTAGTATAAATGGGTGGTTGATGGTCGGCACAGACTTGGTGGGCCGAAGGGCCTGTTTCAGTGCTGTATCTCTAAATAAATAAATAAATAAATAAAAATAAATCAGGAAATGGGAGGGAGGAACTCAAGAAAATTAGTCACCAGGGAAGTGGTACTGAACAAATTGTTGGAGCTGCGGATGACAAGTCCCTGGGTCCTGATGGACTTCATCCTAGGGTCTTAAAAGAAGTGGCTAGTGAGATAGTTGATGCATTAGTTTTAATTTTCCAAAATTCTCTAGATTTGGGGAAGGTTCCATTAGATTGGAAAATAGTGAATGTAACTCCTTTATTCAAAAAGAGAGGGAGACAGAAAGCAGGAAACTACAGGCCAGTTAGCTTAACATCTGTCTTAGGGAGAATGTTAGAAGCTACTACTAAAGACGTTATAGCAGGGCACTTAGAAAAATTCAAGGTAATCAGGCAGAGTCAACATGTTTTTGTGAAAGGGAAATCGTGTTTAACCAATTTATAGGAGTTCTTTGAAGATGTGCTGTGGATAAAGGAGAAGGTGTGGATGTACTGTACTTAGATTTCCAGAAGGCATTTGATAAGGTGCCACATCAAATGCTGTTGCGGAAAATAAAAGCTGTGTATGCGGTAATATTTTGGCATGGATAGAAGATTGGCTAGCTAACTGGAAATAGAGAGCAGGCATAAATGAGTCATTTTCTGGTTGGCAAGATGTAACGAGTGATGTGTTACAGGGATCTGTGCTGGGGCCTCAACTTTTTACAATTTATATAAATGACTTGGATGAAGGGACTGAAGGTATGGTTGCTAAATTTGCTGATGACACAAAGATAGATAGGAAAATAAGTTGTGAAGAGGACATGAGGCTACAAAGGTATATAGATAGTTTAAGTGAGTGGACAAAGATCTGGCAAATGGAGTATAATGTGGGAAAATGTGAAATTGTCCATTTTGGCAGGAGGAATAAAAAATAAGCATATTATCTAAATGGTGAGAGATTGCAGAGCTGAGATACAGAGAGATCTGGGTGTCCTAGCGCATAAATCACAAAAGGTTAGTATGCAGGTTCAGCAAGTAATTAGGAAAGCTAATAGGATATTATTGTTTATTGTGAGGGGAATTGAATACAAAAGTACGGAGGTTATGCTTTAGTTATACAGGGCATTGGTGAGACCACGTCTGGAGTACTGTGTACAGTATTGGTCGTCTTATTTAAGGAAGGATGTAAATGCGTTGGAAGCAGTTCAGAGAAGGTTTACTAGACTAATACCTGGAATGTATGAGGAAAGGTTGGACAGGCTAGGCTTGTATCCACTGGAGTTTGGAAGAGTAAAAGGCGACTTGATTGGAACAGATTAAGATCCTGAGGGGTCTTGACAGGGTGAATGTGGAAAGAATGTTTCCCCTTGTGGGAGAATCTAGAACTAGGGGTCACTATTTAAAAATAAAGGGTCGCCCAAGATTGACAGTCTGAGATAAGTTGGACAAGGAAAAGCTGTTCCCATTAACAAATTATACGAGGACTAGGGGACACAGATTGAAAGTTTTGGGCAAAAGATGCAGGGGGAATATGAGGAAGCATTTTTTTACGTAGCGGGTGGTAATGACCTGGAACTCACTGTGCACAAGGTGGTGGAAGCAAAGGCGATCAATTACTTCAAGAGGAAGTTGGATGGGAGAAATAGACTTGCAGGGTTATGGAGATCGAGCCGGGGAGTGGGACTGACAGCATAGCTCCGTGGAGAGCCAGCATGGGCTCAATGGGCTGAATGGCCTCCTTCTGTGCCATAAATGACTGTATGGTGTTCCCATGCATCTGCTGCCCTTGTCCTTCTAGGTGCTAGTGGTCGATTGTTTGGAAGATGCTGTCGAAGGTGATGTGCATCTTGTGGATGGTACACACTAAAGGCCTGCTTGGGTCTGCAAATGAGACCTGACCCGAGCCCGACAGAATCCCATCAGACCCCGAGCCCAACCTGGCCCGAGTCCTTCCATTTTTTTCCCACGCCCAATCTGATCATCAGATAACTTACCTTCTGTTTTTCATTTTGTTCCTTACCTGCACAAGCTTACAATAACTGTAGCAAAACCACCTTTAAAGTCCAAAAAGTAAATTAACATTAAAGTCACTTACCTGAGGTGGTGATAGAGCATGTCTGATCTGGCCTGACCCAACTCAAGCCCGAATGCCGGACCTGAAAGTGCGACCTGACCCGAACCGACATATATCGTCGGGTCCTGTCGGGTTCGGGTTGGGTAGCAGGCCTTTAGTACATACCGCTGCCACTGTGTCAGTGGAGGAGGGAGTGAATGTTTAAGGTGGTGGATGGTGTGCCAATCAAGCAGGCTGCTTTGTCCTGGATGGTGTCGAGCTTCTTGAGTGTTGTTGGAGCTGCACCCATCCAGGCAAGTGGAGAGTATTCTATCACACTCCTGACTTGTGCCTTGTAGATGGGAGTCAGGAAGTGGGTTACTCGCCACAGAATTCTCAGTCTCTGACCTGCTCTTGTAGCCACAGTATTTATGTGGCTGGTTCAGTTCAGTTTCTGGTCAATGGTAACCCCCAGGATGTTGATAGTGAGGCATTCAGCAATGGTAATGCTGTTGAATGTCAAAGGGAGATGTTCAGATTCTCTCTTATTGGAGAGGATCATTGCCTGGCACTTGTGTGGCACGAATGTTACATGCCACTTTTCAGCCCAAGCCTGATATTGTCCAGATCTTGCTGCATGTGGACATGCACTGCTTCAGTATCTGGGAAGTTGCAATTGGTACGGAATCTCATTCCAAACATCATTGAATATCCCTATTTCTGACCTTGTTACGGTCATTGATGAAGCAGCTGAAGATGGTTGGGCCTAGGACTCTACCCTGAGGAACTCCTACAGAGGTGTCCTGGGGCTGACATGATTGGCCTGCAACAACCACAGCCATCTTCCTTTGTGCTGATGCTTGCACCGTATGAAGTAATTGTTTTCAGTGTAAAGTTCTGGCAAAGCTGTTTGTTGTAGCTGTGGTTATTTTTTCTCCCCTCATCTGCAAGATCAAATAGAAGTAAAGGAGAATGAATAATTAGAATGGCAGCGGAGGTTCAAGGTGAATGTGATATTTTAGTAGAAGGAGTGCCATGAGGGTTTTGTGATGCAGTTACCTAACAGCAAATGCAGGTACAAAAGGAAAAGAAGCAGAATATCATAACAACACCCCCGCCCCCCCCCCCCCCCCACCCCCAGTTTCCCCATTTCACTGCCCAAGATCTGCAAAGCTTCTTCCTCTTAGGAGGCGGGAGGGTGGAAGTTTGGGAATCTGCTACTTGCCGATGTTCTTTCCCTGCTAGTATAGACTGCCTTTTCTTTTAGAAAGAATGCAAAAAATAAGTTACCTTTTGGTTATCAGGCAATGCAGTTAAAATGCGATTGTCACTATGCTGAAAGATGGGTGCTTGCACCAAGAATTTAGATTCCTCAAGACTTTTAGTTGGGTGATCGCATGCAAAACTGAGTGAATGAATGCTTTCAAATAAAGGCAAGGGATATAAATGGTTTAGTGCTGCCTCTTGAACATTGATAGTAAACCATTTAAGCACTTTACTAATGTGTGACGGGTTGACATTGTAAGTGTCTTAGTGCATTCATTATATTATTAGGAGATGTAGCTGAATCCTCCCACTGTGCCTTCTCTGACAAAATCTTGAAGCCCTTAACAATACGGAATGGTGGAGTTTGTACTCACTGGCCACCTCATGCCACTGCCGCTATGCTGTTCTCCTTGTGGGCCAAGATCATTCTGTGCCAAGTGTCATTCTCCTCTTCCTCTTGACTTCATGCAGAAGCACTTCCATAGCTTCATATGGGAGCTTTGGGCCCTCCTGCAGCAGTCATGGACATTCTTGGAGCAAGAAACTTTTGAATGTGAAACTATTGTGCTCTTTCAAATTGATGCAGGTCTTTAAATCTTGCAGTTGCTCGGCATTGCGCACATTCTGAATGACTGATGCTCATCACACTGAGAGCTCTTTGTCACAAATCCTGGGAACTCAGATGGTGTTGGCCTGCTTCTTCTTGTATACGTATGAATCACATTGTGCTGTTTTTCTGCTCAGGATTTTGCCCAGGCAGAAAACCGAGATCATTATGCCCCAATAGTGATTGATATGAAGATAATTTATAGGTGGTTTGGTCCCCTCAGAATTAGGATGATAGTGTACTACAGACCATTTGATCACTGCTATTTGCACTTATTCTTGTGTCCTGGAATCTTATTTATGCAGTGTTTATCCGGCAGCTTCAGGTCAAAGTAGTTTAATTGACACAGCATCAATCACAGAGAGCACAGTATGCCTACTGATAGTTTCAGATGATTACTTGGAATGTGCCGGAGTGCCTTCAGAGGCAGTTGGAATACAAGGCAAAAGGAGAAACTGGAAATCAAATAGCAACAGAAAATGCTAGAAATACAAAGAAAGTCTGTCAGAATCTTGGAAGAGAAGAGATGTGTTCATGTAAATAGTGCTTTTTTGTGTTTCCTCTGTCCATGCTACTGATGGCATTGCTGTGGTATTTCTAGCATTTTTTATCGATATTTGTATGTTATAAATGAAATGATGTATACACCTCCAGGTGCACAGAGGTTAAGCAATGGCAGGAAGAAAGGTAATGGGTTTATTCAGGTCCACCGTTTTGATCATCGGTGACTGGGAAGTTCACAACGAGCTGCCAACAGATCTGTGCAGGCTCGGCGCTGTGACATTGATAGCCTTATGGACCTTTCTCCCATATAAACCATTAACTAGTGCAACACATATCCTGTGCATGTGCTGGGATTGTTACTGTTTTTTGAATTCGGCCTGTAGCATAAACTGGACCGATTTAGCACAATAGGAACAGTACAGTATAAATGGGGTATGAATATACAGAAGCAGATGATAAATAACTCTGCAGTGCCTGGCTCCTGCATTTGCAATCGCCGTATCTTTGTAGGACATTTCAATTTGACAGCCACTTGCCTGATTGCTGAGAGATTTGAAGTATTGTATCATAAAAAGACATTTTAATTAAGGATTCAGTAAGCATACAGATGGGATCATCTTACCCTACTAATACAGTGATCAGTTAGGTTCATTTACCATGGCTATAAGGCTGACAAATCGTAACCTTTCTAGTAAGAGATACCAATATTTGGATTTGTACTAGAATAAAGATGCACTTGTAGCAAAACAGATGGATATATGGACTAGACAGTTGGAGTGCTCTCAATTATCAGGTCTTTGCTTTATATAGGCTAGGCAGGTTAAGGTTTACTGTGTAATATTAACCCTGTGTTGAGTTGTATTTTGTGGAACTTTAAGTGGGGTGCTGTTTCGCATTGATAAATTAGATTTCGTTATTGAATAAAATGACAATTTTTTCAAATTGAACTACAAAAGAAAGCTTTCAGTTTATTCTGAAACAGTACAAACATAGGCTGACAGTCAATACACTTAAGATTAACATGACAAAGGGTGCTATTAACATTCTAATCCCACCCATTTACTGCAAGCTTTTATGTAAAAATAAATGCAGAAAAATGAAACAAAAATGATGAGGTTGTGTATGCCGTTTGGGTACAATGGAGAAACTGGGCTCAATGTGGGTTTGAAATTGCATTGTTTTTGCACATAATGTAGGCTGACACTTCAGTGCAATACAGAGGGAGTGGTTCATTCTGAGGTACCTCTTTTGAATGTGATGTTAAACCAAGATCTCATCTGCCACTCAGGTGGACATCACTGATCTCATGGAGATCCCATGGTACTGTATGAAGAAGAGGAGTGGAGTTGCCCCAATTTTCTGGCCAATATTGGCCCCTCAACTGTTATTACGAAAACTGATTATCTGGTCATTTATCTTGCTGCTATTTGTGAGATCTTGCCGTGCACAAATTGGCTGCCACATATCCGTACAATAAAATAGTAACTACACTTTGAAAGTACTGTAAAACGCTTTGGAATATATCCAGGTCATGAAAAGCTGTTCGTTCATTCTTTCTGACTTTTGAACTGATGAACCAGAACAAAGCATGAACACACAAGTCCAGATTTCACTTCTCCCATGTCGTGCTCCCAGTGTTCCATTTTGATTTGGCAGAAGGTATCCTGACCCAAAGTAAATAAGATTTTAAACCAAGTGGAAATAGTGTAGACAGCACAAAGTTGAAGCTAAATAGTGGTGGTTGTTGTACTCTACTCTCCTGCTTCCTGAAGCTTTGCAGAAAATCCTGAGCTTGAGCTCCAGCAGCTGGAGGCAACTTCCGACAAACATGGTCCCCTAAGTGCCCTGAAGTTCCCACCTGGCCCAGGAATTGCAAGCAACAGGTCTCAGCTGCCCATCCATGATGTAAGAAAAATATCTCTTCCCTCTTTTATAATCTAGTTAGCACCTTGTATAAACTATTAATTTTAATTAAAATGCCTCTAGATCTGCTCTGTGCTAATACTCGTATTAATTCAGTTACTGTTCTAGTTGCCCTGAATAGGAATTCTATTAATTAATCTAAGCTTTAAATTTAATACAGTACATTACAGTTTCACAGTGGTAGTTTAAACGATTATCCTAGATTAGAGAGAGAAAAAAATAAAAACTCACCAACCAATCACCTACCTGCTATCCTCTGACATCATTCATTGCTTTTTCTGGAAAATGCCATGGAAGATCCACTCTTTCCCTGCTGCTGCTGCCTGATCTCACTCTCCCGCTCCCTCACTGGGACCGCTCCTTGTTTTGTAAAAGACCAGAACAGCACCTCTTCCCTCACTGTGCCGAATTCCCTCGCTGACCAAATTCCCTGAATTACGTACTCTGTCGAGATGCACTTTGTGCTACTTACCGGGTTCTACCGAAAACACTCCTTCTGTTCAATACTTTCTGTTCCGATTAGTTGTTGAATAAATCTAGGATAAAGATTTGTAAATTGTTTACTTTTATCTGAGCTTTATAAGAATCTGAACTCACTGTAATCTGAAAGAAGTTTTGAGTTTATCAAGATTCAGCTGCATATTGTTGGATACAATTTTCTTCAAATTCCACGCCACTCTTTGCTCCTTTCCTAAAGATGCTATTTCATGCTACATAATAGTTTCTTGAGTGTCACTCTCCTTTGGTACTTTTGCACGAGTCTTTATAGGTGACTGTAAACAGTGAGCCTTGCCTATCTGACCATGGGCGACATTGCACCAAGTCTAAGCCTGAATCTGTTCTCTCCCGACATCCACACGCAGGAGTCACCAGATAGTTAGGAATGGGAACCTTGGCTGATAAATTTTCCCTTTCCAGCCTGTGGTTTTCAGGGCCAATTGTACTACTGATACACCACCTCAGTTGAGATGCACCAACTTGGCATAAAATAGGAGATGGTTAAATGGAACAAGTGATATCAGGAGACAAAAGAGGCAGAATGAGGAAATAAGACATATACCAGACACGGAGTGAGAGAATAGGTAGAAAAGGAGCTTAAAAATATTGACTAGGCAGAACAGGCTGCAGGAGCCTGGGAGTCTAGTGGAAGAAAAGAAGCAGATCGATTCAAGGGTGCAAAACACCCCATCAGTCGTGCTCTGATAGGAGGTCCCAACCTCAACTCTCAACCCACTCCTTTCTCTTATTCCTCCTCACTCTTCACCCACCCAACCCCAAACCCTGGAAACACAAGTACACGCATTCAACATTGCTAGAGAGAAAATGGAAGCTGTACTTGTGGTGTGAGGTGGAGAGACAAGAGAAACTGTAGGGAGATTTAATGGAGGTGTTTAAAATTGAGTGATTTTGATAGAATAAATAGGGAGGAATCGTTTCCTTTGGCAGCAGGGTCAGGATAGCAACAACCTGCTCAGTGATGCCCAGTTTGGGTTCCGCCAGGGTCACTCAGCTCCTGACCTCATTACAGCCTTGGTTCAAACATGGACAAAACTGCTGAACTCAAGAGGTGAGGTGAGAGTGACTGCCCTTGACATCAAGGCAGCATTTGACCGAGTATGGCATCAAGGAGCCCTAACAAAACTGAGGTCAATGGGAATCAGGGGGAAAACTCTCTGCTGGTTGGAGTCATACCTAACGCAAAGAAAGATGATGGTGGTTGTTGGAGGTCAATCATCTGAGCTCCAGGATATCACTGCAGGAGTTCCTCAGGGTAGTGTCCTAGGCCCAACCATCTTCAGCTGCTCCATCAATGACCTTCCTTTAATCATAAGGTCAGAAGTGGGGATGTTCGCTGTTGATTGTGCAATGTTCAGCACCATTTGTGACTCCTCAAATACTGAAGTAGTCCGTGTAGAAATGCAGCAAGACCTGGACAATATCCAGGCTTGGGCTGATAAGTGGTAAATAACATTCGTGCCACACAAGTGCCAGGCAATGACCATCTCCAACAAGAGAGAATCTAACCATCTCCCCTTGACATTCAATGGCATTACCATCGCTGAATCTCCCACTATCAACATCCAAGGGGCTACCATTGACCAGAAACTGAACTGGAGTAGCCATATAAATACCGTGGCTGCAAGAGCAGGTCAGAGGCTAGGAATCCTGAGGCGAGTAACTCATCTCCTGACTCCCCAAAGCCTCAACACTCAAGAAGCTCGACACCATGCAGGACAAAGCAGCCCGCTTGATTGTTTGTGGATGGGGTGCCATTCGCTCACTCCACCACCGACACGCAGTGGCAGCAGTGCATATCATCTACAAGATGCACTGCGGCAATGCACCAAGGCTCCTTAGACAGCGCCTTCCGAACCCGCAACCTCTACCCTTTAGAAGGGCAAGAGCAGCAGATGCATGGGAACACCACCACCTACAAGCTCCCCCTCCAAGTCGCACACCATCCTGACTTGGAACTATATCACCCTTCCTTCACTGTCAATATCCTGGAACTCCCTTCCTAACAGCACTTTGGCTGTATCTAGCCTCAAAGACTGCAACGGTTCAAGAAGGCAGCTCACCACCACCTTCTCAAGGGCAAGAGGCCAAGTGGCCTCTTTCTGTGCCTTAAACTTTCTATGATTCTAATTAGGGAAGGGAAATAAATGCTGGCCCAGCCAGCGACACCCACATCCATGAACTAATATAAAAAATTCTAGCAAATTAACAACTGCTCTCATTGTCAGCCCATGCAACAATGAAAGCAGCCCTGGAGGGTTCTTCCTACTGGCAGTGTTTCTACATCAGTGAAAAGTCATGCACTTTGCAGGAAATCACGCTTAAATTACAGCTTTTTAAATAGACACGGCAAATGAGGAAAGTTAGTATCAAAAGCGAATGTCTTGCCTGCCCATTAATAGGTTATACTGATTTGAAAACCGAGACATTGTAAGGTTGTGTGAAACAGAAAAGGCAGGTTATGTGTCTTCCCCAGGGATGGAACTTGGCGTCCTCAGATGATCAATTTGCAATGCATAAATGCATAAGAATACTGTAGATTAATGAGTTGTGTTAGTCCCAACCAGGTGGAACTATTGCACTTCTTTGCTGATCAGCAGATTATTGCAATAATTTTATATTTCCACTCGTCATGTGCTTCTATTCAAGTGGGACTACAGGAAAATACAAGAACTAAGACACCATTGTCTGCAAGCAAAAGTGATCCCTGTGTGAAAACAGTCTCAGAAACCTGGTGGAGGTGCTGTGAAGTCAAATTTAGCCTTCACTCTTCGCAAAACAATGCGAGATGGGCTCTTGGAAGTATTCACGTGCTTCATGGCTTTGTTATGCTCCATCAGCTTCTTTGTTGATGTACCCGCAAATATTTTTAGGGCCAGAGCTAATGTTGACACTGGAGCTGTAAAGTGTAAACGTGTTTGACTTCTCATTTGTATTTGTCACTTGAAAAAAATGTTCAAATATCTGCAATAAAGATGACTTCAGATAAGGAAAGTCTTGCTACAAATGTTAAATCACAGCAAGTGGCTTTCATTCTATTGAATCATGAGACTGATACAGCACAGAAGGAGGTCATTTGGCCCATCGTGACTGTGCTCGCTCTTTTGTCGAGCTTTCCCTTCAGGTATTTATCCAATTCCCTTTTAAAAGTTACTGTAATTGTGAACTAAGCTTAGCTCTCCAATTTAGAACTTGGAACTTTCAAACTAGAGCTCAAACTGAGTGCTCTTACTCTCCTTCTGACAATAACTCCTTAATGCTTTGGAGATAGACCTCTTAAACTAAGAGAGCTCTAAACAAAGAAAGCCCCAAGGGTGGTTGGGATTTGGCAAAGAGTACTAGGAGAAACTTAGGAGATATGTGAAGCATTAGGAGGAAATCACTGGAGGTACCAGCAGATTGGGAACAGGCTGATATGGTGTCCATTTTCAACAAGGGCAACAAAGCCAACTACAGAGCTGTTAGTCTTCTTCAGTCCTGTGTAAAATAGTGGTATTATCAGGAGTAACCTTGAGGATTATTTCTACAATAATAACCAAAAAAACAAATGAATAAATTCAATGGGGAAAAATATAAATGAAGTTTAGAGCACTGCACCGAGGAAGAATAACAATGGGTGACGTGCATTCTCCACGAACAGTGTAAGATAGTTAAAGATGAAGTTGAAAAAGTTTTCATAGACTCAAAGATGCCAATATAATGCAGAACAGCAGTCAGCAAAGGGGATAGAATGCCGAACTATGTCACCAGCTTAGTAGTCTTAACAATCTAGTGAAGTCATGCTGAAACTGTATAGTGCTTTGGTGAGACCACACACTGAATAGTGTGTCTAGTTCTAGTTACTGAGACATTAAAGCACTGAAGACAATTCAGGGAAGAGCCATGAAGCTGATCTGCAGTGTTGGAGGCCTGAATTATGATGATGATAACTGGAGAAATGTAGACTTTTTGACTTTGAAAGGCAATTGATTTTACTATCACAATCATTTCATCGGGTTACCTGTTAACTTTTCTCAGTTTTGAGTGGAAAAAGCTCTAACATTTCAAGGTTTTCTTCATAACTGTAACCACTCATTTCTAGAAAACATCCTAGTGTACCTTTTCCATTGCTTTTACATCCTTTTTATAATGGGGTGCCCAAAACTGTTCGCAATACTTCCAACTGTTGAATAAGGTCTTACAAAAACTCATCATCTCCTTGCTATTGTATACTATGTTTCTACCCCATACGCCTTTTGTGTCCTTCTTTGACTGTGTACTTGTACACGGCTCCTCTGCTCCTTTGCACCATTTACAATCTTAGAATGGTTTGCTTGGCTCAGTTGGGACCACGCTCACCTGTTGAGTAGGAAGATTGTGGTTGCAATTCCCACTGTGGATTTGAGCATATATTCTAGGTTAATGCTTCAGTTTTTGGGGGTGCTATCTTTCTGACCAGATGTTAAACAGATACTCTGTCAGCCTGATTATGTTACTGTAAAAGATCCTTTGGCATTATTTCAAAAAGAGCAGCTCTCCCAGTGTCCTGCCACAGACCTCTCGCTGCATCTTTCCAGTCCAAGAAATGTCTTGGCTTCTTCATTTACTTTCTGACTTCCGACCATTGCGAGTGGCCCTAATGTCATGTGCTATTAACTTTGCCATAAATCTTTGTGAAAAGACACCATATTTCCTGTTTCTTGTATCTATCCTTTCTGTTATTTGCTGATTGGCCCTGATTAATTTATGTTTCATTTGGTGCTTGGTAATTTCACTCTGTACGATAGACTAGTTAGATGGATAGTTAACTGCAGTAAAATTAACTAACTATAAATTCCTGGCTTATCCCTGTCCTTTTTTGAAGAGAGGCATCACTTTTGTCACCTTCCAGTTCTCTTGCATATTCTATCTTTCTGTAGAATTTTAGAAAATTATATTCTGAGACTCCATTATTTCTTCTTTAGTTTCCCTTGGGATCCTTTGATGTCCGGTTCCGATGATTTGTCTACCGTAAATTTGAGCAACTACTTTTTGTACAATTTGCCTTTGAATAACAATACGAACTACTTCTAGAAGTCTTACAATCCCAACATCTGCCTCCTCCTATAAGAACTGAGACAAATTTACTTCTTTAGTGTCTTTATTATCCCCTGATTCTCCATTTGCAGGCTTGCCTCCTTTGTCATTTTGCAGCCCTATCTATCTTATATTCTTTGTATTTGTTCTAGCTTTCTTTTTATCATTATCTCCAAGTGTAATGGATTTTTAGTTTCATTTTTAATCTCATCTCCTATCCATGGAGCTCTAATCTACTAGACTCACCTTGTTGCATTACTGGGATATACTTGATTTGTACCCTTTCTATTTCCAGTTTAAATGTTTCCCATTACTGATGTGCAGTTCATAGTCAATTTTTCCTTCCATTTAATTTGAACTTTCATAATGTGAAACTAGTGCATGAATGGTTTGTTGAAAAATGGATTGAAGCTTATTGGGGCAGTGACTTGCATCATGTATGTTACCTCTGACACTTGAACTATTTGAATTGCACTTACTGATTTGAGATAACACTGATTTACGTGATTGCAATAAAACTGCTTTATCCTTCTCCACCTCTTTTCTTTCCTCATCTCTTCTATTTCGTTGCTTTCATGAATGTGACTGATGGATGATATCTGATTACCTTCTTCAAAATAGACCTCAAATTGACACCCAAGAATAAAACCTGTTGTCCTAGAATTGCCAGTTGTTAATTAAGTTGTGCAATGATCTGAACTAAAGAAGCTTGTCTATTTAAAAGCTATTTTACATTTATTTTGAAGATTTGCTGAAATTCATTTTCATACCTGTCATTGTCTGAAATTAAAACCATGATTATATCAACAACTCATGATTATCTTGAAATCTCTCCTTTGCCCTCTCCATGTATGCAACCTGTTCCAGCTTTATATTCCTTTCCTCGCCCTTTGATCCTCTGATTCTCGCATTTGAGAGAGAGGGGTGGGGGAAAAGAGAGGAGAGGGGAGGGAACAGAGAGGGAGAGAAAGATGGGTAACAGACAGAGAGAGGGGGGAGGGGGAGGAGGAGAGAACGGAGACGGGGATGGGGGAGGGGACGGGTAGAGAGAGAGGGGGAGGGAACGGAGAGGGGGGTGGGGGAGGGAACGGGAGGGGGAACAGAGAGGGTCAGAACAGAGGGGGGGGGTGGGGAACAGAGAGAGAGAGAGAGACTGGGTGAAGAAAGAGGAAGAGAGAGAGAGAGAGGGGGAGAACCGAGAGGGGGAGGGGAAACCGAGGGGTGGGGGGGGAACTGACAGAGGGTTGGGAAACAGAGGGGGGGGGGGAAAGAGGGGGGAGCAGAGAGAGAGGAAGAGGGGAGTACAGAGAGAAGGTGGACAGGAGGAACACAAGAGAGCGAGAACGATACAGAGGGGGCTAACAACACAGAGGGGAGAGCAAAGGGAGAGACAGACCGAGATATCAAGAACTTTCCTGACCGATGGATATCTATCCAGAATGCTCTGCATTGCTACATCAAGTATGCGAGATTAACTACTTAAAAAAAAAAAACAATGCCAGGTATGTCACTAAGTCAGTTTTTGATATAGTGACGATAAATTAAGTCAATGACTTAGTCCTCTCATTGAAAGCTTCTACACAAAAATGCTAATTTATTGTTTTTATTAAGATAAATTTTAATGCCTTTATCTTTCAAAATTTGCTCACTGCCCTCCAAGGCCGAGCAAAAATCATAATGGGCCCTCCGCCTGAAAAGGTTGGACAACCCTATTCTATATGAATAAATGTTGTTGTAGTAGTAGAAGACGATAGTATTCTAGTACTAGCATTAGCAGCAGAAGCAGTAGTAACAATGATCATAGAATGGTTACAGCACAGGAGGCCATTCAGCCTATCATGTCTGTGCCAGGCCTCAACAAGTGCAAATTACCTAGTTCTACGCCCCCACCTTTTCCCTGTACCCTGCAAATTTTTTTCGTAGTGTACTTTCATGACATTGAACTTTGCTTGATTCTTGCTTCCATGTTTTTTCTTGATTGGGAATCCAAAGTAAAAGCATACTTGATGTAGCAATGCAGAATATTCAGGATAGATATCCATTGGTCAGGAATGATCTTGATATCTGTCTGTTTCTGTCTCTCCCTGTGTTCTCCCGTCTGTGTTGTTCACCACTCTGTAAGGTCCTAGGAGAGAATAACTTGGGAGTAAAAAATTATGCAATGAATTTTGATTTCTACACAGTGAGGTTGCACGGAGGAACAAGAAGAGTATTTGCAGCTTCGGAAATCTAAGAAAGGAAAAGTTGAGAGGATCAATGGCCATAGGTTAAATTGAGCAAGATGGGGAAATGCTGCAATGGAGAGAAGGGTTGGACGATAGGTTAGAGAAAGTGATCATTGAACTTGGCAGGGCCCAGATTTGAAGGAGAAATTGCATAGCTCTCAAAACTGCTATTTTTTTAGTAGCTAAGCCAAAAACTTCCCAGAAGAAAAGTTGTAAAAGGAGTGCCCATTTAAAATAAAAACAAGAAATGCTGGAACCACTCAGCAGGTCTGGCAGCATCTGTGAAAAGAGAAGCAGAGTTAACGTTTCGGGTCAGTGACCCTTCATCGGAACGACCCTTCTGGTGAAGGGTCACTGACCCGAAACGTTAACTCTGCTTCTCTTTTCACAGATGCTGCCAGACCTGCTGAGTGGTTCCAGTATTTCTTGTTTTTATTTCAGATTTCCAGCATCCGCAGTATTTTGCTTTTATTTTAGTGCCTATTTATAAGATGTTTGTCGTAAATTGTAAGTTGACGCACTCCAAATGTCACACTGACACTTTGTGACACTTTGTTCGGTGAAGAACCATCTTCAGAAATGTCAGTCATTTCCTGCTCCTGCTAATCACAGCAAAACAGTTACCCTCTAAGTGACCTCAAGGTGTACCTATTGAACTGCAATTAGATGGTGATTTTAAAGGTACCAGTCTTGCAGCATACCACTGCAACTCTGGCTCAGTATATAATACATTTTGTCTCACATGATGAGGCTCCTAAAATTTAGCATTCTTTTTAACATTTCCACTGCTCTGAGATTTCCTAATTGCATAAAAGGAAATTATTCCAGAGTCCAAAGCAAAAAAAGAAAGTATTAGAATTAGAATATTACAGCGCAGTACAGGCCCTTCGGCCCTCGATGTTGCGCCGACCTGTGAAACCATCTGACCTACACTATTCCATTTTCATCCATATGTCTATCCAATGTCCACTTAAATGCCCTTAAAGTTGGCGAATCTACTACTGCTGCAGGCAGGGCGTTCCACGTCCTTACGACTCTCTGAGTAAAGAAACTACCTCTCACATCTGTCCTATATCTATCACCCCTCAACTTGAAGCTATGTCCCCTCGTGTTTGCCATCACCATCCGAGGAAAAAGACTCTCACTATCCACCCTATCTAACCCTCTGATTATCTTATATGTCTCTATTAAGTCACCTCTCCTCCTCCTTCTCTCCAATGAAAACAACCTCAAGTCCCTCAGCCTTTCCTCGTAAGACCTTCCCTCCATACCAGGCAACATCCTAGTAAATCTCCTCTGCACCCTTTCCATAGCTTCCACATCCTTCCTATAATTCGGTGACCAGAACTGCACGCAATACTCCAGGTGCGGTCTCACCAGAGCTTTGTACAGCTGCAGCATGACCTCGTGGCTCCGAAACTCGACCCCCCTACTAATAAAAGCTAACACACCATATGCCTTCTTAACAGCCCTATTAACCTGGTTAGCAACCTTCAGGGATTTATGCACCTGGACACCAAGATCTCTCTGTTCATCTACACTACCAAGAATCTTCCCATTAGCCCAGTACTCTGCATTCCTGTTACTCCTTCCAAAGTGAATCACCTCACACATTTCCGCATTAAACTCCATTTGCCATCTCTCAGCCCAGCTCTGCAGCCTATCTATGTCTCTCTGTACCCTACAACATCCTTCGGCACTATCCACAACTCCACCGACCTTAGTGTCATCTGCAAATTTACTAACCCACCCTTCTACACCCTCTTCCAGGTCATTTATAAAAATGACAAACAGCAGTGGCCCCAAAACCGATCCTTGCGGTACACCACTAGTAACTAAACTCCAGGATGAACATTTGCCATCAACCACCACCCTCTGTCTTCTTTCAGCTAGCCAATTTCTGATCCAAAGCTCTAAATCACCTTCAACCCCATACTTCCGTATTTTCTGCAATAGCCTACCGTGGGGAACCTTATCAAACGCCTTACTGAAATCCATATACACCACATCCACTGCTTTACCCTCATCCACCTGTTTGGTCACCTTCTCGAAAAACTCAATAAGGTTTGTGAGGCACGACCTACCCGTCACAAAACCGTGCTGACTATCGCTAATGAACTTATTCTTTTCAAGATGATTTTAAATCCTGTCTCTTATAACCTTTTCCAACATTTTACCCACAACCGAAGTAAGGCTCACAGGTCTATAATTACCAGGGCTGTCTCTACTCCCCTTCTTGAACAAGGGGACAACATTTGCAATCCTCCAGTCTTCCGGCACTATTCCTGTCGACAATGACGACATAAAGATCAAGGACAAAGGATCTGCAATCTCCACCCTGGCTTCCCAGAGAATCCTAGGATAAATCCCATCTGGCCCAGGGGACTTATCTATTTTCACACTTTCCAAAATTGCTAACACCTCCTCCTTGTGAACCTCAATCCCATCTAGCCTCGTAGCCTGAATCTCAGTATTCTCAACAACATTTTCTTTCTCTACTGTAAATACTGACGCAAAATATTCATTTAACACTTCCCCTATCTCCTCTGATTCCACACACAACTTCCCACTACTATCCTTGATTGGCCCTAATCTAACTCTAGTCATTCTTTTATTCCTGATATACCTATAGAAAGCCTTAGGGTTTTCCCTGATCCGATCCACCAATGACTTCTCGTGTCCTCTCCTTGCTCTTCTTAGCTCTCCCTTTAGATCCTTCCTGGCTAGCTTGTAGCTCTCAAGCGCCCTAACTGAGCCTTCACGTCTCATCCTAACATAAGCCGCCTTCTTCCTCTTGACAAGCGCTTCAACTTCTTTAGTAAACCACGGCTCCCTCGCTCGACAACTTCCTCCCTGCCTCACAGGTACATACTTATCAAGGACACGCAGTAGCTGCTCCTTGAATAAGCTCCACATTTCGATTGTTCCCATCCCCTGCAGTTTCCTTCCCCATCCTACGCATCCTAAATCTTGCCTAATCGCATCATAATTTCCTTTCCCCCAGTTATAATTCTTGCCCTGCGGTATATACCTGTCCCTGCCCATCGCTAAGGTAAACCTAACCGAATTGTGATCACTATCACCAAAGTGCTCACCTACATCTAAATCTAACACCTGGCCGGGTTCATTTCCCAGTACCAAATCCAATGTGGCATCGCCCCTGGTTGGCCTGTCTACATACTGTGTCAGAAAACCCTCCTGCACACACTGGACAAAAACTGACCCATCTAAAGTACTCGAACTATAGTATTTCCAGTCGATATTTGGAAAGTTAAAGTCCCCCATAACAACTACCCTGTTACTCTCACCCCTGTCGAGAATCATCTTCGCTATCCTTTCCTCTACATCTCTGGAACTATTCGGAGGTCTATAAAAGACTCCCAACAGGGTAACCTCACCTCTCCTGTTTCTAACCTCAGCCCATACTACCTCAGTAGACGAGTCCTCAAACGTCCTTTCTGTCGCTGTAATACTCTCCTTGATTAACAATGCCACACCCCCCCCTCTTTTACCATCTTCTCTGTTCTTACTGAAACATCTAAATCCCGGAATCTGCAACATCCATTCCTGCCCCTGCTCTACCCATGTCTCCGAAATGGCCACTACATCGAGATCCCAGGTACCAACCCATGCTGCAAGCTCACCCACCTTATTCCGGATGCTCCTGGCGTTGAAATAGACACACTTTAAACCAGGTTCTTGCTTGCCAGTGCCCTCTTGCGTCCTTGTAACCATATCCCTGACCTCACTACTCTCAACATCCTGTACACTGGCACTACAATTTAGGTTCCCATTCCCCTGCTGAATTAGTTTAAACCCCCCCGAAGAGCACTAGCAAACCTCCCCCCCAGGATATTGGTACCCCTCTGGTTCAGGTGAAGACCATCCTGTTTGTAGAGGTCCCACCTACCCCAGAAAGAGCCCCAATTATCCAGGAAACCAAAACCCTCCCTCCTGCACCATCCCTGCAGCCACGTGTTCAACTCCTCTCTCTCCCTATTCCTCGCTTCGCTATCACGTGGCACGGGCAACAACCCAGAGATAACAACTCTGTTTGTTCTCGCTCTAAGCTTCCACCCTAGCTCCCTGAATTTCTATCTTAAATCCCCATCTCTCTTCCTACCTATGTCGTTGGTGCCTATGTGGACCACGACTTGGGGCTGCTCCCCCTCCTCATTAAGGATCCCAAAAACACGATCCGAGACATCACGAACCCTGGCACCTGGGAGGCAACATACCAACCGTGAGTCTCTCTCGTTCCCACAGAACCTCCTATCTGTTCCCCTAACTATGGAGTCCCCAATGACTAATGTTCTGCTCCTCTTCCCCCTTCCCTTCTGAGCAACAGGGACAGACTCTGTGCCAGAGACCTGTACCCCATTGCTTACCCCTGGTAAGTCGTCCCCCGCAACAGTATCCAAAACGGTATACCTGTTGTTGAGGGAAACGGCCACAGGGGATCCCTGCACTGCCTGCTGGTTCCCTCTCCTTCCCCTGACGGTAACCCATCTACCTACTTCTTTTACCTGAGGTGTGACTACCTCCCCATAACTCCTCTCAATAACCTCCTCCGCCTCCCGAATGATCCGAAGTTCATCCAGCTCCAGCTCCTAACGCGGTTCTCGAGGAGCTGGAGTTGGGTGCACTTCCCACAGATGCAGTCAGCAGGGACACTCTTGGCGACCCTTACCTCCCACATTCTGCAGGAGGAACATACAACTGCCTTAACCTCCATTCCCACTATTCTAAATTCCCAACAAATCTACTGAAAAACCAAAAAAAACAAAAAGTCAAAACTTGTTAGGTTAGCAATCCAACGGACAGAACTTCCTAAATACAAAGCTTACCTTATCAACACACCAGAGTCCTTTTTTTTGGTTAGAGGAGGAGGGTGGGTGGGAGACACTACACATGTAATGTCTCGGGTACAGCCACCACACAAATATATATCTTTTTCCTTACCCAGCAGTCCCCTGGTCCTCCGAAAACAAAAGGGAATTCACTTTTAAACTTACGCTGAAATTGACTTCACAGCTGTAAGCCCGTTCACGCACCTCCGTTGCTATCAACGCTGCAGTCACCGAAAGCTGAAATTGACTTCACAGCTGTAAGCCCGTTCACGCACCTCCGTTGCTATCTACGATGCAGTCACCGAAAGCTGAAATTGACTTCACAGCTGTAAGCCCGTTCACGCACCTCCGTTGCTATCAACGCTGCAGTCACCGAAAGTGGTGCATCTGGGTAGAAAAAGGGAAGTGGGAGTCAGAAGAAACATTGTGAGCGTTCTTAACTTTTTTTTAGATGGGTGCTTCAGCCAACTACGGTGAGATATTTTATTTTGCTATGCGAAACACAAGAAATAGGAGCAGAAGTAGACCATATGGCCCATCAAGCCTGCTCTGCCATTCAATATGATCATGGCTGATCTTGGGCTTCAATTCCATTTTCCTGCCCGCTCTCTATATCCCTTGGTTCCCTATGTGACCAAAAATCTATCTAACCCAGCCTTAAATGTATTCAGTGATGTATCCACAACCCTGTAGGTTAGAGAATTCCAAAGATTCAAAACCCTTTGAGTGAAGTAATTTCTCCTCATATCAGTCCTGAATAATTGGTCCCTTATCCTGCAACTGTGCCCCCACGTTCTAGATTCCCTGACCAGTCGAAACAATCTCTCAGCTTCTACCCTATCAAGCCCTTTCAGAATCTTGTATGTCTTAATTAGATCACCTCTCATTCTTCTAAACTCCAGAGAATATAGGCCCAATTTACTCAGCCTCTCATCATCGGACAACCCCCTCACCCCAGGGACCAATTTAGCAAATCTTCGCTGCACCAGTGCAAGTACATCCCTTCTTAAATGTGGAGACCAAAACTGCACACAGTATTCCAGGTGCAGTCTCACCAAAGCCCTGTACCATTTTAATAAGACTTCTTTATTCCTGTGCTCCAATCCCCTTGCAGTAAAGGTCAACATGCCATTTGATTCCTGATAGCCTGCTGCACCTGCATGTCAACTTTGTGCGTTCCTTGTATGAGTACCCCTAAGTCTCTCTGAACATCAACATTTACTAGTTTCACACCTTTTTAAAAGAAAAAAAAATCTGCTTTTCTATTTTTACGACCAAAGTGGACAACTTCACACTTCCCTGCATTATACTTCATTTGGCATCTTGTTGCCCACTCACTTTACCTGTCTATATCTCTTTGCAGCCTCTCTGTGTCCTCCCCGCAGCTTACTTTTCCAGCGAACTTTGTATCATCAGCAAACTCCGATATATTACTCTCTGTCTCTTTATCCAAGTCATTAATATAAAGTGTGAACAGCTGAGGTGCCAGCACTGATCCTTGCAGCACCCCACTATTCACTTCCTGCCAGCTTGAAAATGCCCCATTTATGCCCACTTTCTGCTTCCTGTCAACCAATCCTCTAACCATGCTAATATATTACCCCCAACACCATGACCCCTTGTCTTACCTATTAATCTTTTATGTGGCATCTTATCGAATGCCTGTTGAAAATCCAGGTACACTACATCTACTGGTTCCCCTTTATCTACCCCACTAGTTACATGCTCAAAAAACTCTAATAAATTTGTCAAACAGGATCACCCTTTAGTAAAACCATGCTGACTTGTTCTAATCATACTATGCTTTTCCAAGTGCAATGTTAAGACTTCTTTAATAATAGTTTCCAGCATCTTCCCAATGACTGATTTTAGGCTAACCGGTCTGTAGTTCCCTGTTTTCTCCCTCCCTCCTTTCTTGAAAAGCGGCGTAACATTTGCCAACTTCCAATCTGATGGGACCATTCCTGAGTCTAATCATAGTCAGCGCATTCATTGTCTCTGCAGCTATCTCTTTTAGTACCCTAGGATGTAGGCCATCTGGCCCAGGTGACTTGTGAAATTTTAGTCCCTCAAGTTTCTCCAATACTTTTTCTTGCCTGATATCAATATCCTTAATTTCCTCACTCTTTTTAGCCCCTAGGTTACTGCCTATTTCTGGTATGGAACTTGTGTCTTCTACTGTGAAGACAGACACAAAACACAGTGGTGGCGCAGTGGTTAGCACCGCAGCCTCACAGCTCCAACGACCCGGGTTCAATTCTGGGTACTGCCTGTGTGGAGTTTGCAAGTTCTCCCTGTGTCTGCGTGGGTTTCCTCCGGATGCTCCGGTTTCCTCCCACATGCCAAAGACTTGCAGGTTGATAGGTAAATTGGCCATTATAAATTGACCCTAGTATAGGTACGTGGTAGGGAAATATAGGGACAGGTGGGGATGTGGTAGGAATATGGAATTAGTGTAGGATTAGAATAAATGGGTGGTTGATGGTTGGCACAGACTTGGTGGGCCGAAGGGCCTGTTTCAGTGCTGTATCTCTAAACTAAACAAGATATTTGTGCAATTTCTCATAAGAAAATAATGGATGTATATTTATAAATGCAAAATTTATGCTTTCTGATGAATAATCTGTGGACCAACTGATCATACAGCAGTAAATGTAAGGCCTGCTTAACCAGAAGATTTAACGTACTGATGCTAAATTGCCTTATTTTCTGCATATATTTTTTTCCTCAGTGACCTACTTGTTAGTTCTGCATTGTTCAGAACCAGCCGATAGTCTCCTCTGGTTCATCTAGAGTTGGTTCAAGTGTACACAAGGTTAGGCTGGCCTTCGATGCCTCCTGTGGTAGTGGATGTTAAACTCCAAAAAGCCTGTTATGGAAGGATAATGCTGGAGTCTATATTTACTCAGTTTCACATTTATTGTGCAGAATAAAAGGATTACAAACATGTAGCTCCTCACTCAAACCCTCCTCCAGTCTCAGCGAGTGTCTGCTTATAAGTGCTGAAGACCCCAATTAACAGCCTTCACCTGCATATAATCAAACCATTGATACAGAATTAACTGATTAACAATGGAGGACATCTTGTGCTTCTGAAACTATACCCCAACAGCAAATTAACAGCTTTGCAAGGAGGATGAGAGGAGAAAATATCAAGAGAACATCAACTAAATCAGTGGTCATTTTATACAGACAAGGAAACTGTTATCTGCATAAATTATCAGGATGTGGTGATAGCAAAACAATCAAGGTTTTTCCTTCCAGTCCTTTGACTGTGAATTGATTATTTAGAAACAGCATGAAAGATTTAGAACTTGTACAAACAGCAGCAGTGGAGTTTCAGAATAAGTTACTGGGCAAAGCTATTCAATGAAGACCATATAAATGAGTTCAAAGGACAATTTATGTTTCGTTCTAGATAAGAAGGGATTGATGAGCATTGAGAAAATGAGTGGGGGAGGGGTTAATCATCAGCAGTACTTTGAGCAAAACTGATTTATTACATTGTGTGTTTTTGTCTGTTTCTGATGTACCTCTTCCATTGATGCATCTCCACTGCAATAAGTGCAAACATAGAATCAATTGCAGCACAGAAGGAAGCCATTCGGCCCATCAAGTCCATGACAGCTCTTCGCAGATAGAACAAAGAACAGTACAGCACAAGAACAGGCCATTTGGCCCTCCAAGCCTGCGCCCATCTTGTTGCCTGCCTAAACTAAAACCTTCTGCACTTCCGGGGTCCTTATCCCTCTATTCCCATCCTATTCATGTATTTGTCAAGATGCCTCTTAAATGTCGCTATCGTATCTGCTTCCACCACCTCCCACCGGCAGCAAGTTCCAGGCACTCACCACCCTCTGTGTAAAGAACTTGCCTCGCACATCCCCTCTAAACGTTGTCCCTCTCACCTTAAACCTATGTCCCCTAGTAACTGACTCTTCCACCCTGGGAAAAAGCTTCTGACTATCTACTCTGTCTATGCCGCTCATAACTTTGGAAACCTCGATCATGTCACCCCTCCACCTCCGTCGTTCCAGTGAAAACAATCCGAGTTTATCCAACCTCTCCTCATAGTTAATGCCCTCCAGACCAGGCAACGTCCTGGTAAACCTCTTCTGTACCCTCTCCAAAGCCTCCACGTCCTTCTGGTAGTGTGGCGACCAGAATTGCACGCAATATTCTAAGTGTGGCCTAACTAAAGTTCTGTGCAGCTGCAGCATGACTTGCCAATTTTTATACTCTGTGCCCCGACCGATGAAGGCAAGCATGCCGTATGCCGCCTTGACTACCTTATCCACCTGCGTTGCCACTTTCAGTGACCTGTGGACCTGTATGCCCAGATCTCTCTGCCTGTCAATACTCCTAAGGGTTCTGCCATTTACTGTATACCTCCCACCTGCATTAGACCTTCCAAAGTGCATTACCTCACATTTGTCCGGATTAAACTCCATCTGCCATTTCTCCGCCCAAGTCTCCAACCAATCTATATCCTGCTGTATCCTTTGTCAATCCTCATCACTATCCGCGACTCCGCCAACCTTTGTGTCGTCGGCAAACTTACTAATCAGACTAGCTACATTTTCCTCCAAATCATTTATATATACTACAAAGAGCAAAGGTCCCAGCACTGATCCCTGCGGAACACCACTAGTTGCATCCCTCCATTCAGAAAAGCACCCTTCCACTGCTACCCTCTGTCTTCTATGACTGAGCCAGTTCGGTATCCATCTTGCCAGCTCATCTCTGATCACGTGTGACTTCACCTTTTGTACCAGTCTGCCATGAAGGACCTTATCAAAGGCTTTACTGAAGTCCATATAGATAACATCCACTGCCCTTCCTTCATCAATCATCTTTGTCACTTCCTCAAAAAACTCAATCAAATTTGTGAGACACGACCTCCCCTTCACAAAACCATACTGCCTCTCGCTAATAAGTTTGTTTGTTTCCAAATGGGAATAAATCCTGTCCCGAAGAATCCTCTCTAATAATTTCCCTACCACTGATGTCAGGCTCACCGGCCTATAATTTCCTGGATTATCCTTGCTACCCTTCTTAAACAAAGGAACAACATTGGCTATTCTCCAGTCCTCTAGGATCTCACCTGTAGCCAATGAGGATGCAAAGATTTCTGTCAAGGCCCCAGCAATTTCTTCCCTTGCCTCCCTCAGTATTCTAGGGTAGATCCCATCAGGCCCTGGGGACTTATCTACCTTAATGCTTTGCAAGATACCCAACACCACCTCCTTTTTGATAACGACATGACCGAGACTATCTGCACTCCCTTCCCTAGGCTCATCATCCACCAAGTCCTTCTCTTTGGTGAATACTAATGCAAAGTACTCATTTAGTACCTCGCCCATTTCCTCTGGCTCCACACATAGATTCCCTTCTCTGTCCTTGAGCGGGCCAACCCTTCCCCTGGTTACCCTCTTGCTCTTTATATATGTATAAAAAGCCTTGGGATTTTCCTTAATCCAGTTTGCCAATTACTTTTCATGACCCCTTTTAGCCCTCCTGACTCCTTGCTTAAGTTCCTTTCTACTGTCTTTATATTCCTCAAGGGATTCGTCTGTTCCTAGCCTTTCAGCCCTTACGAATGCTTCCTTTTTCTTTTTGACTGGGCTCACAATATCCCGCGTTATCCAAGGTTCCCGAAACTTGCCAAACTTATCCTTCCTCACAGGAACATGCTGGTCCTGGATTCTAATCAACTGACATTTGAAAGACTCCCACATGTCAGATGTTGCTTTACCCTCAAACAGCCACCCCCAATCGAAATTCTTCAGTTCCTGCCTAATATTGTTATTATTAGCCTTCCCCCAATTTAGCACCTTCACCCGAGGACTACTCTTATCCTTATCCACAAGTACCTTAAAACTTATGGAACTATGGTCACTATTCCCAAAATGCCCCCCCACTGAAACTTAGACCACCTGGCCGGGCTCATTCCCCAATACCAGGTCCAGTACAGTCCCATCCCTAGTTGGACTATCTACATATTGTTTCAAGAAGCCCTCCTGGATGCTCCTTACAAATTCTGCCCCATCCAAGCCCCTAGCACTAAGTGAGTCCCAGTCAATATAGGGGAAGTTAAAATCACCCACCACTACAACCCTGTTACCTTTACATCTTTCCAAAATCTGTCTGCATATCTGCTCCTCTACCTCCCGCTGGTTGTTTGGAGGCCTGCAGAAAACCCCCAACATCGTGACTGCACCCTTCCTATTCCTGAGCTCCACCCATATTGCCTCGCTGCACGACCCCTCCGATGTGTCCTCCCGCAGTACAGCTGTGATATTCTCCTTAACAAGTATTGCAATTCTCCCACCGTTTTACATCCCCCTCTATCCCGCCTGAAGCTTCGAAATCCTGGAACATTTAGCTTCCAATCGTGTCCTTCCCTCAACCAAGTCTCTGTAATAGCAACAACATCATAGTTCCAAGTACTAATCCAAGCTCTAAGTTCATCTGCCTTACTTGTTATACTTCTCGCATTGAAACAAATGCACTTCAGACCACCAGTCCCGCTGTGCTCCGCAACATCTCCCTGCCTGCTCTTCCTCTTAGTCTTACTGGCCTTATTTACTTGTTCCCCCTCATTTATTTCACTTGCTGTCCTACTGCTCTGGTTCCCACCCCCCTGCCACGCTAGTTTAAACCCTCCTGAGTGACGCTAGCAAACCTCGCAGCCAGGATATTAGTGCCCCTCCAGTTTAGATGCAACCCATCCTTCTTGTACAGGTCCCATCTGTCCCTGAAGAGAGCCCAATGGTCCAGATATCTGAAACCCTCCCTTCTACACCAGCTGTTCAGCCACGTGTTCAGCTGCACTATCTTCCTATTTCTAGTCTCGTGGCACAGGGAGTAATCCTGAGATTACAACCCGAGAGGTCCTGTCTTTTAGCTTTCTACCTAACTCCCTAAACTCCCCCTGCAGGACCTCGTCACTCTTCCTGCCTATGTCATTGGTACCCATGTGTACCACAACCTCTGGCTGGTCACCCTCCCCATTCAGAATGCCCCCTGTCCATTCAGAGACATCCTTGACCCTGGCACCAGGGAGGCAACATACCATCCTGGAGTCTCTTTCACGTCCACAGAAATGCCTATCTGTGCCCCTGACTATAGAGTCCCCTATAACTATTACTCTTCAGCGCTTTGTCCCTCCCTGCTGAATAACAGAGCCAGCCGTGATGCCACTGCGCTGGCTGCTGTGATCTATCCTGTCAGTCACACTCCTCCGCTCGATCCCCTTAGCCCTGCAAATTTCTTTCTTTCGAGTGCCCATCCAATTTCATTTTGATTGTTTTGCGCCTCTGTAATTTCCTAGCAAATCAGCTCCTCGATATCTTTCCCACTTGGTGACCTATAGGACACCCAATAGTGTAATGGTACTTCTGTTGTTTCTTAACTCTAACAAAATGGATTCTGTCCTTGACTTCAGCAAGATATCCTCTGTCTCCAGCAGTGTAATATTCTGCTTAATCAATACTGCTACCCCTCCTTTTTCTTTTCCCTATCTTTCAGAACACCTTGTATCCAGGAATATTTAATACCCGATCCTGCCCTTTTTTAACCAAGTCTCCGTTATTGTAAGAACATTATCATATTCCCATGCAGCTATCTGTGCCTTTTTTTTTATTCAGTCATGGGATGTGGGCGTCGCTGGCCAGGCCGGTATTTATTGCCCATCCCTAATTGCCCTTGAGAAGGTGGTGGTGAGCTGCCTTCTTGAACCACTGCAGTCCATGTGGGGTAGGTACACACACAGTGCTGTTAAGAAGGGAGTTCCAGGATTTTGACCCAGCGACAGTGAAGGAACGGCGATATCGTTCCAAGTCAGGATGGTGTGTGACTTGGAGGGGAACTTGCAGGTGGTGGTGTTCCAATGCATTTGCTGCCCTTGTCCTTCTGGTTGGTAGAGGTCGCGGGTTTGGAAGGTGCTGTCTAAGGAGCCTTGGTGCATTGCTGCAGTGCATCTTGTAGATGGTACACACTGCTGCCACTGTGTGTCGGTGGTGGAGGGAGGGAATCTTTGTAGATGGAGTGCCAATCAAGCGGGCTGCTTTCTCCTGGATGGTGTCGAGCTTCTGGAGTGTTATTGGAGCTGCACCCATCCAGACAAGTGGAGAGTGTTCCATCACACTCCTGACTTGTGCCTTGTAGGTGGTGGACAGGCTTTGGGGAGTCAGGAGGTGAGTTACTCGCCTCAGGGTTCCTAGCCTCTCTCCTGCTCTTGTACGCATGGTATTTATATAGTAACTCCAGTTCAGTTTCTGGTCAATGGTAGCCCCTTAGGATGTTGATAGTGGGGGATTCAGCAACGGTAATGCTGTTGAATGTCGAGGGGAGATGGTTAGATTCTCTCTTGTTGGAGATGGTCATTGCCTGGCATTTGTGTGGTGTGAATGTTACTTGCCACTTATCAGCCCAAGCTTGGATATTGTCCAGGTCTCGCTGCATTTCTACACAGACTGCTTCAGTATCTGAGGAGTCACGAATGGTGCTGAACATTGTGCAATCATCAGCGAACATCCCCACTTCTGATCTTATGTTTGAAGGAAGGTCGTTGATGAAGCAGCTGAAGATGGTTGGGCCTAGGACACTACCCTGAGGAACTCCTGCAGTGATGTCCTGGAGCTCAGATGATTGACCTCCAACAACCATAACCATCTTCCTTTGCGCTAAGTATGACTCCAGCCAGCGGAGGTTTTTTCCCCCTGATTCCCGTTGACCTCAGTTTTGCTAGGGCTCCTTGATGCCATACTCTGTCAAATGCTGCCTTGATGTCAAGGGCAGTCACTCTCACCTCACCTCGAGTTCAGCTCTTTTGTCCATGTTTGAACCAAGGCTGTAATGAGGTCAGGAGCTGAGTGGCCCTGGCAGAACCCAAACTGAGCATCACTGAGCAGGTTATTGCTAAGCAAGTGCTGCTTGTTGGCACTGTTTATGACACCTTCCATCACTTTACTGATGATTGAGAGTAGGTTGATGGGGTGGTAATTGGCTGGGTTGGACTTGTCCTGTTTTTTGTGTGCAGGACATACCTGGGCAGTGTTCCACTTGCAGGATAGATGCCAGTGTTGTAGCTGTACTGGAACAGCTTGGCTCGGGGCGCTGCAAGTCCTGGAGCACACGTCTTCAGTACTATTGCCGGAATATTGTCAGGGCCCATAGATTTTGCAGTATCCAGCGCCTTCAGTCGTTTCTTGATATCACGTGGAGTGAATCGAATTGGCTGAAGTCTGGCATCTGTGATGCTGGGGAGTTCAGGAGGAGGCCGAAATGGATCATCAACTCGGCACTTCTGGCTGAAGATTGCTGCAGATGCTTCAGCCTTATCTTTTGCACTGATGTGCTGGGCTCACCCATCATTGAGGATAGGGATATTTGTGGAGCCACCTCCTCCAGTTAGTTGTTTAATTGTCCACCACCATTCATTGCTGGATGTGGCAGGACTGCAGAGCTTCGATCTGATCTGTTGGTTATGGGATCACTTAGCTCTGTCTATCACATGCTGCTTACGCAGTTTGGCCGCAGATTGTCCTGTGTTGTAGCTTCACCAGGTTGACGCCGCATTTTGAGGAATGCCTGGTGCTGCTCCTGGCATGCCCTCCTGCACTCTTCATTGAATTAGGGTTGGTCTCCTGGTTTGATGGTAATGGTAGAGTGGGGGATATGCCGGGTCATGAGATTACAGATTGTGGTTGAGTACAATTCTGCTGCTGTTGCTGATGGCCCACAGTGCCTCATGGATGCCCAGTTTTGCATTGCTAGATCTGTTCGAAATCTATCCCATTTAGCACGGTGATAGTGCCAAATAACATGATGGAGGGTATCCTCAATGTGAAGGCGGGACTTCGTCTCCACAAGTACTGTGCGGTGGTCACTCCTACCAATACTGTCATGGACAGAAGCATCTGCGGCAGGCAGATTGCTGAGGATGAGGTCAAGTATGTTTTCCCCTCGTGTTGGTTCCCTCACAACCTGCCGCATACCCAGTCTAGCAGATATGTCCTTTAGGAATCGGCCAGCTCGGTCAGTAGTGGTGCTACCGAGCCACTCTTGGTGATGGACATTGAAGTCCCCCACCCAGAGTACATTTTGTGCCCTTGCAACCCTCAGTGCTTTCTCCATGTGCTGTTCAACATGGAGGAGTACTGAGTCAAATTTCATAATATAAAAGCAAATTACTGCGGATGCTGGAAATCTGAAATGAAAACAAGAAATGCTGGAACCACTCAGCAGGTCTGGCAGCATCTGTGAAAAGAGAAGCAGAGTTAACGTTTCGGGTCAGTGACCCTTCTTCGGAGTACTGAGTCATCAGTTGAGGGAGGGCGGTCGCTAGTAATCAGCAGGAGGTTTCCTTGTCCATGTTTGATCTGATGCCATGAGACTTCATGGGGTCCAGAGTCGATGTTGAGGACTCCCAGGGCAACTCCCTCCCTACTGTATACCACTGTGCCACCACCTCTGGTGGGTCTGTCCTGCCAGTGGGACAGGACATACCCAGGGATGGTGATGACAGTGTCTGGGACATTGAGTGAGTATGACTATGTTGTTTGACTAGGCTGTTTGACTGGTCTGTGGGACAGCTATCCCAACTTTGCCACAAGCCCCCAGATGTTTGTAAGGAGGACTTTGCAGGGTTGACAGGGCTGGGTTTGCCTTTGTCATTTCAGATGCCTAGGTCGATGCCGGGAGGTCCCTCCGGTTTCATTCCTTTTCATTGACTTCGTAGCGGTTAGATACAACTGAGTGGCTTGCTCGGCCATTTCAAAGGGCATGTAAGAGTCAACCACATTGCTGTGGGTCTGGAGTCACATGTAGGTCAGACCAGGTAAGGACAGCAGATTTCCTTCCCTAAAGGACATTAGTGAACCAGATGGGTTTTTACAACAATCGACAATGGTTTCATGACCATCATTAGACTAGCTTTTAATTCCAGATGTATTAATTGAATTCAAATTCCACTTTCTGCTGTGGTGGGATTTGAACCCATGTCCCCAAAGCAATGCCCTGGGTCTCTGGGTTACTCGTCCAGTGACAATACCGCTACACCACCGCCTCCCCTCCGCCTACAGCTCACCAACCTTATTTGGCCCACTTTGTGTGTTTACATACATGTACTGTAAACCTAATTTAGACCTCATTGCATTCCCTCTTAATCCGACCCCAGCTAATACCTTTATGTTTCTTGCTCTAGTGCTGTCTGTTTCTCTCAATCCTTTTGTGCTGCTGTCAGGATAAGAAAGCCAACTTTAACCATGTAGATCCATTCCTGTACATTTGCTGTCTAAAGGGCTCTATATAAAAGCAGATCTAGTGAAATGTTTATCTTTTGTCTAACATAGTAACTGAAATTTCTGGTTTCCAAAATAATAAGAGGAGGGGAAGTGACAGACACGGGAGGCTGTGGGAAAGGGAGAGTGTAAAAGAAAGATGGGGAGAAAAAGAAGGAAGAAAAGAGGGGTAGAGGGAAGAAATTTGAAGGAGTAGAGAATTGAGAAATTTCCCAAGTATACCCAAAAACTTTCATTATTTCAACTGGAGTTTCAGACTTTGGTCGGGTGTGGTATCAGAATCACTGCAAGTCAACAGTTCACATTGACTCTTCCCAGTGGACTTTAGCACAACTGGTTGACCATTATGGAATAAAAATGTTGTATTGATGCACGGTGGTAGGTAAGCCAATGGAGGATGCGCACAGTTTTATTTAGATAACAATTGAGGTAAGAAATAAATTACCAGGGAAGGCCATTGAATGAGCCAGTAATGTGTTTATAAGATTAGAACAACAAATTCTTGTATTTATATGGTGTCTTTCCACATAGCAAACCTCTTAAAGTGCCTTAGACAGCATCAGCCCCGGTGTCAGAAGACTGAGTTAGGAGGAAAAGTAAGAAAGATTTGGATAATAAAAGCGAGATATAGCAGATGCTGGAAATCTGAAATAAAAACGAGAAATGCTGGAAATACTCAGCAGGTCTGGCAGCATCTGTGGAGAGAGAAGTAGAGCTAACGTTTCAGATCAGGGACCCTTCATCAGCATTGCACCCTTCTTGAACGGAGATAAATGGAAGGGTACCTTGTACAAAATGGAATAAAGATTAAGCCGAACACTTTCTCAAGTTAAATCACAGTTGCAGGTATGCACCAAGTAATAAAGTGCACTATCGGGGCTGGAAGCATTTCTTCACACAAAGAATGATTAATACTTGGACTGGCTTTCCAGCTGGGGCACTGAAGAGCAAGACTCCAGAATCAATCAAAGGTACTTTTAAACATTTCAACCGCTTCCGTAAATGGAAGGTTTTTTTTCTTTCGCCTGAGACAAGAAAATGTCTGATATATTCTCAGTGAATCTGTGAAAGCCTATAAATGATTATGTATTATAAATTGGAGATCATCAAAGCATATAAAATAAATGGTTATAGTACTAAAAGTATGCCAAGACAGTACAATTAGAGGACAGAAAAGTATATTTAGAACAGATATATGGGGTAAAACTTCTTTATTCAGTGATAAATGTTTGGAAATGAATAGAGGCAAAAATATTAGGGTTAATTAAAATGCAACTGGATTCAATAATGGCTGTTAATGTATTGGACGTAGAGGCAGTTTTTGGCCTTTCAAAACCTATGGATGTGGCGTTTTCATTCCCAATGCATGGAGGAGATGATGTGAGAATAAATAATGTCTTGCAAATCCGTAGATTTTACAAAATTAGTTATTTTGAACTGATCTTTGAGCTAATGTCAAAGGATTCTGATGAAGAATGCTGAAATATGCTGCCACCATTTAAAGGTTTTGTGTCAGATATGTCCTCGGATAAGTTTTTAACATATCCGCAGGATGAGAGAGAGATGCTGAGTCACTCAATTTTTATATTTTTAATTGTCTTTTATAAAGCATTGCCATTTTTCCTTTTTAATGAAATAAGTGTAAGCTGTTATGTAATCACTGCTGTAACATTGCAGCGAGGCAGTTGAATTTGAGACTTCACTTGCTATGACACAAAATCCCAATACTACATCAAATGAGAGAGTTCGGAGTTAAAACTTGAGTTGACAGAAAAAGCTTCACTTCAGTACATAGCTGGCTGAATGTAGAAGATGGTTGTCAAAACAGGCAACTGACTGAATGAACACTGGAATGGGCACACTAAATGTATGCATGTCGTTTGGTAGTACAGAACTTGAGTATTGCTGAAAATAGAGACGTTGCAGCTTTCTGTCTTGCACTCATAAGGACAATCTGCAAGAATACCAATGTAAGGGAAAACAACAACTTATACTGCATAAGAGAGTGCTGATTTATTGGCAAGTGTACTCTGATTGGTAGAGGCGTTGCCATGGAAAATGCACCAGCTTATGGTGACTGACAATTCACTGCCAAGCTTTGTTTGAAATTTAAACCAGGCAGCTTGACTCTGGTCAAGGCATTGCCATGAAGAATGTACTGGTGAATGGCTGTTACTTTTGTTTAGCTGAAAGAGATTCAATGTTTGTGCATGTTCTTTCTGTCGGCAAAGAATAGGGCCCTGTGTATTAATATATGTAGCTTCTACATATATTCTACTGACTACCTCCAGGCGCTTACCCATTGTCTCTCGAGACAAGGAGGCCAAAGAAAAAGAAGAAGAAGCTTCTAGTACATGCAAATGTGCCAAACTGTGAGCAATCTTAAATTGGTTGTCAGCATAATTCTTAGCACATTGAGGATTATTTAGCAAATGTCCAATTGCGGAATTGCATCTAATGTTGGATACTGTGTTTTGAGTTTTGCAAGCACATGCTGGCTGGATACGGTCTGTACCTTGCCTGTTGTGAACAGTGGGACATGTTGTTTGATGCTATCTGCTAATCTTTGGGACGTATGGCCTAAATACCTAGCATCACATTGGTGTTGTAATTCATACATCACAGTCAGTCAGCACTCTCGTTTCATACAGTATCAAGTTGTTGTTTTCCCTTACAGGTTGTCCTGATGAGTGCAAGATGAAAAGTTTCAACAACATGTCTCTATTTTCAGCAATACTCAAATGTAGATTTGTTAAAATATAGGGAATAACATCCTGTCTTTGCCAGTTCGTAGCAAAAAGAGACGTGAATAAAAATGCCACATCAGCAGAAGTGGGTTATTTGCTGTGTGATTCATTCACCTCCAAAATTGGGTAAGAATCATTGGCCAAAAGTAAGTTTTTAAAAAAAAAAAATTGGCTGATCGAAATGAAAATGTAACTTGATATTTGAAAAATTTAATTATTTTGGGCTATTTCCATAATGAATTTATTTGCAGTACAGTGAAGGTTGTTGGTTAATCAATAAAATATTCCTGCTCGTTCCAGACACAAAATGTAGGACAAGTGCACAAAACAAATACGGGCAAACGTTTTGGTTTAAGTGTGTGTGCCCATGTGTCGTATTGGTCAATATCTTTTATCTAATTGTGTGTTTCTTGGGCTGTCAGCTTTTTTATGAAGTTGTTTGTCAATTTTTCCAAGTTCTGTAGTTTGATATGCATCAAAGTTGAAAAGAGCAGAAGTGTTGTTTTGATTTGAAAAGCATAGCAATTGAAGGAGCAGGGAACACCTGAGGGAAGTAAGGAATTGAGTTAGAATGGAAAATCTGGAATGAATTTTGGATTTAAAGCAGTGTAGGTGTGAGGGGAAGAATGTATATTTAGTAAGATAGATTTGTGGTTTAGAAAGATCATGCCAAAGTAAGGAGGGGTGACTAAAATCTTTGTCAAAGCACTGGATTTTAAGGTGGGTCTTAAAAGGAAGAGAGGAAGATGGCAAGGCAGAGTGGTTTAGGGAAGAAATTCTAAGAGCTTAGCCCTAGATTGCTGAAGTCGTGAATGCTAATGATGAGATGCACAAGGCCAAATTTGGGCTTATCCATAATATCCTCAGCACAACCTAATAGTTGCTATGTTATTCTCTGTTTGATCACATATTACACTGACAGACCAGTGTGGAATTTCAAGCTTAAAAAAATTAGTAAATGTGGGACTGCCAGTCAAGGTAAGAAGCTATGATTAATGTTAATAGTTTTAAGCATTAGCATTCAGAGCTAACTTGGTAACTTCACAACTTTTACAACCGTTCATCCCAGGAATGAACTGTGATTTTACACCACTTGGCAATAATAGAGTAATTGAGACTTTGGTACTGTTTTTCAGTAAAAATGGGTGGGTTAATGAATTAAAGGCTTGACTTTAGTGGAAATGCTGCTTCCACTGGTTTGATGAATGCACTCCCAATTGATCTTTCAAAACCAATTTTTTTTTTTTTGCACAATTTGAAATGCCAGAATTCTCGATACCAGTTTGAACCCAGGCTTGAGATGACTGCATTGATGGTTTCACAAAGTTGATGCAGGCATTTTGTTCAATATGATGAATGGTTCCAATGCCAGGGGCACAAATTCAAAATGAGGAACTTAGTAGGAAAATGAGCAATCAGGTGAAACTGTCTTAAACAAAGGAACACCATGCCAACCTGGCTCGATGAAACCACTCTTGTTTCTAAGCCAGTGTGCTGTGGGTTTAAGCCCAGTCCAGGGCCTAAGCACATAATAATCTAACACTTCAGTGCAGAACTGAGAGTGGGCTACCTTTTGAGGTGCTGTCCTTTTGGATGAGACATTCAACAGAGACCTTGTCTGCCTCTTAAGGATTCCATAGCAATTTTCAATAAGAGCAGGGAAGTTTCCAGGTGTCCTCTCATCAGAAAGCCGATTAACTTGCTATCTGTGGAATCTCAGTGCTGAATTTGTCTAAGTGACAGGATGGACTACATTTTAAAGTAATTAAATGTATATGAAGTGCCTTATAAACTTCTGAGAAATATGCTAATCTGCTACTTAACTGCAAATCTGTCCTTTTACCAAGGAAGTAGGTGAAGTGGATCATGTGGAAAGTTAGCTGTGTTTCTGAACAAAATGGATTAAGGGATGTGGTGAGAAGGTAGAAACTTGGACCATGGACATATTGGATTTTCATGTTCTTCAACTTTTTCTAAATGTTCTTCTGAACAATGTAACTCTTTAAAAGTGCTATGCTTGTTGATAACTACTGGTAAGAGTCAAGCTTGGAGCTGTTATCTCTGTGCCATGAATGAGAGTTCTAGATATAGAGTCTTTCAATTGCAGAATTATTAGAGGAAATGATACTCATAGACAACACATACAATGATGTGAAGGCTTTGGGAGACCTCATGTTGCAGTTGTTGAGATCAGTTGCAGAGTGATTAGTCCTGGATCTTCCTAACTTCCTGGGGCTCTGGTATACAATTAGACCCTCAGTTAAAGGTCATTGCCTTGCACCTGTTCTATGAACTTTTACTTTTGGGTTACACTAACTACCATTAGTTCATCATTTCACAGATATATCAGCAGGTGAAAATTCCATAATTGGTCTCTGCTAATGACAAAATCTGTCTTGCCTCCTTACATGTACAGAAAAGATAAAGGTGAGCCACCACATTGAATACAACTGAGTGGCCTGCTAGGTCATTTCAGAGGGCAGGTAAGAGTCATCCATATTACTGTGGGTCACATACAGGCCCAACTGTGGAAAGACAGTAAGTTTCCTTCTTTAAGTGACATTAGTAAACCAGATGGGTTTTTTGACAATCTCATAGAGTCATAGTCATTTATAGCACGGAAGGAGGCCATTTGTTCCATCAAGTTCATGCCAGCTCTCCATTGGGCTATGCTGTCAGTCCCATTTCCCAGCTTGATCCCCATAGCCCTGCAAGTCTATTTCTGTTAGGTGGCCATCCAACTTCCTTTTGAAGTCATTGATTACCTTCCCTCCACCACCCTTGTGGGCAGCGAGTTCCAGGTCATTACCTCCCACTGCATAAAAAAGAGCTTCCTCATATTTCACTGGCAGCTTTTACCCAAAACTTTCAACCTGTGTCCCCTAGTCCTTGTACCATTTGTTCATGGGAACAGCTTTTTCTTGTCTAACTTATGTAAGTTTGTCATGATCTTGTAGGCTTCCATTAAATCTCCCCTCAATCTCCTTGTTCCAAGGAGAACAAACTCAGCCTGTCCACCCTAACCTTGTAACTAAAATTCTCCATCCTGAACCCATTTTAGTAAATCTCCTCTGCGCCCTCTCAAGGACCCTCACATCCTTCCTAAAGTGTGGTGACCAGAACTGGACGCAGTACTCCAGTTGGGGCCTAACCAGACTTTTATAAAGGTTCAACATAACTTCTCTGCTTTTGTACTCAAAGCCACTATTTATGAATCCCAAGATCCCATATACTTTACTAACCACTCTCAATATGTCCTGCTACCTTCAAAGATTGATGCACATGCACCCCCAGGTCCCTTTGTTCCTGCACACTCTTCAGAACTGTATTATTATGTATATATTGCTTCTCCCTATTTCTTCTGCCAAATGCATCACCTCACATTTAAATTCCATCTGCCACCTCTCTGTCCATTTTGATAGCTTATGTCTCATTGCAGGCAGTTCATATCATCCTCATTGTTTGCCACACCTCCAAGTTTGGTGTTGTCAGCAAATTTTGAGATTCTACTCTGTATTCCAAGATGCAAGTCATTTATAAATATCCAAGATGTTGAGGATGCCCAGGGCTGCTCCCTCCCAATACCTCTGATCGGTCTGTCCTGCTGGTGGGACTGGACATACCCACTGATGGTGATGGAAGAGTCTGAAACATTTGGTTACTGTTACTGATTCTAGCTTTTTATTCCAAATTTCATTTAATTCATTGAATATAAATTTTCCAACTGCTCTGGATCATTCACCCAGTTCTGCTGGATTACTAGTCCAGGCTATAGCCAGGCACTTAAAAAAAAACTGAAGATAATCGGGAATAGTCAGCATGGCTTTGTGAAAGGGAAATCATGTTTAAACAATTTATTCGAGTTCTTTGAAGGGGTAGCATGCACTGTGCATAAAGGGGAACCCGTTGACGTACTGTACTTGGATTTCCAGAAGGCATTTGACAAGGTGCCACATAAAAGGTTATTGTGCAAAGTAGGAGCTCATGGTGTAGGGGATAACATATTAGCATGGATAGATGATTGGCTGGCTGGCAAAAAACAGAATATGCATAAATGGGTCCTTTTCTGATTGGCAGGATGTGACGAGTGGAGTCCTGCAGGGGTCTGCGCTGGAGCCTCAACTTGTACCATTTATATCAATGGCTTAGATGAGGGGAGCGATGGCATGGTAGCTAAATTTGCAGATGACCCAAAGATAGGTAGGAAAGTATGTTATGAAGAGGATAAAAGGAGCTTGCAGACCAATATAGATAGGTTGAATGAGTGGGCAAAAATCTGGCAGGTGGAGTATAATGTGGGAAAATGTGAAGTTGTTCACTTTGGCAGGAAGAATAAAAAAGCAGAATATCACTTAAACGGAGAATGACTGCAGAATTCCGAGGTGCAGAGGGATCTAGGTGTTCTAGTGCATGAGTTGCAAAAGGTTAGTATGCAGGTGCAGCAAGTCATAAAGAAGGCTAATGGAATGCTATCCTTTATATGAGAGGAATTGAAAATACATGTAAGGATATTATGTTTCAGTTATACAGGGCATTGGTGAGACCACATCTCGAATATGGTGGGCAGTTTTGGTCTTATTTAAGGAAGGATATGAATGCTTTGGAGTCGGTTCAGAGGAGGTTTACTAGATTGATACCTGGAATGCACGGGTTGTCTTATGAGGAAAAGTTGGATAGACTGGTTTTCTCTGGAGTTTAGAAGAGTGAGGGGAGACTTGATTGAAGTATATAAGATCCTGAATGGTCTTGACAAGGTGGATGTGGAAAGGATGTCCAGAACTAGGGGGCACTGTTTTAAAATTAGGGGTTGCCCTATTAGGACAGAGATGAGGAGAAATATTTTCTCTGAGGTTTGTGTGACTTTGGAACACTCTGCCTAGGAAGGTGGTGGAGGCGGGGTCATTGAATATTTTTAAGGCGGAGGTAGATTGCTTCCCTTGCCCAACAAGAATCTAAGGTTATCGGGGATAGATGGGAGTGTGGAATTCGAGACACAAACAGATCAACCATGATCTTATTGAATGGCAGAGCAGGCATAAAGGGCCGAATGGCCTACTTCTGCTCCTGATTTGAATGTAACATAAACACTATGACATTGTACCCCTAAAACTGCTATCCCTATGGCTTTTCTACTGGTCATGACGTTGGTGCTGATTTTTGTTTGGACATTTTCCTGAAGTCTTTGACAACAGATTCTGAAAATATCATCTTTTTGGAGTCTTTAACATAAAATGTATTTTTCAATACAATTTTTCCTGCTCGTGTTCCTAGCAGTTTTGTCTTGCAAGATGTTTTTGCCTTGGTGAAATATTGTCTTGCTGCTCAATACTTGGGTGGGCTTTTGTTTTATATACTGGATCCCCATCTACTTCAGCACTCTGCTAAAATTCTGGCAGATGACGGAGATGACCACCCTAAAGTGGTTGGGTGTAATTAGCTGAGGTGCTTTGATGTGGCAATGGCATATCTCCCATTTTCTATCATTACCACCTTATTTATGTACAATAATAATCTGGCAACAGGCATCCAGGGCAGCCAGTCTCTGGGTGAAACTAGAAAGAAATTTAGAAAGCTTTACAGAATCCCCCTTTCACTAATGATTTTGGAATATTTCATTTATTTGTTTATTCCAGCCAATTACTGTATGCTTTTCTGGCAATTGTTGTGCTGCCTTGACCCACCCCACCCCTTCACCAGGGCACAAAATGGGTTTCTCAATGGAAATTCCCTTGCAGTTTTGATTCTTGGAGGAGGAGGAGGAGAAGGAAGGGATGTGGTCAGGTCGTACTGCAGTGGTCCACACCTGAGACAGGTAGAGATGCTCATTCCTGCTATTCCCTGAAAAGCAGAAGCCCAAAGAGAACGTGGTTGGCAATCATTTCCTGGCTCCAAGGCAAGTCATGCTCCAGTGATAAAGAACTATCACATTTGGCCACTGCATGAACAGTTCTGTCGATAAATCCCCATCCCATACCCTGCACGCCCACACTAACCCCACATCCACGGAGCCTTCCTAATGCACATCAACTTCTAGAGTTGCTATACTTCATCAAGGGCACATCCAAACCCAACTAAGAACAAAGTCTGTGTGCACAACAACTTTAGTGTAACTGTAATTTTAATCAAAACTCATTGTATGTATGCCTAGCACTTCACATCACTATTATTCCTTTAGTACCAGTGTACTAAATGTGGATTCTTTACTTTAATCTTATCTCTAGTTCTTTCCATAAACTCCTCTGCCTCTCCACCTTTTCTCCATTTAAGATCCTTCTTAAAACCTACCTTTCTGACCAAGCTTTTTGTTAGCTATGCTAATATCTCCTTTAGTTCAGTGTCAGTTTTTGTCTGATAACGATCCTGTGAAGTGCCTTGGGTTGTTTTACTATGTTAGAGATGCTGTATAAATGCAAGTTGTTGTTTCTTGTGCAGTCATGTACACCTGTCTCCAATCTTTTCAAAGAAGCATCATGGAAACCCTTGGTAAAACAAAGTCAGGTGTAATTCATTTAACTTGCTTTATTTCACTGAGAGCGTCCAGAGAGTAATAAAGGAAATTCTGCATACTCAACTCAATTTCATTTCTTCAAAAATGGAGAATAAAAACAGTATTCCATGCATTCATACCCTGTTCCCTGGTTTGTGCTTTTTTGTGTACTTTTTTTTCTGAACAACCTCTATCTGCAAATGCCTGACTACTTGTTTGCCTTCAGCACCAGGCCAGTTGCAGTGGCTTGCAGATTTCTATCCAAAACTTTTCTGCTCACTGTTGTATGATCACTTTAAGTGTGATGTCCCTTTAAGAACTCAGTATGCCCGTGAGTTAAGTACCAGGATGTAGTCATGTGACTAGAAGCCATTGTCACTGCAACTGTAACACCCTGGACAAAGGATCTGTATATAGTTTGCTCTGTACTGTATATACTAGTTTAGCTGTTAATAAACCTTATTGAGATCTTCAAGGAGCTGGAATCCATGTACCTTATTGTGTTGCTTAAGGTAACGCAAAGAAACTCGTGACTCCCACAGCCGTGAGTTTACCTTTTATTTTAGATTAGATTAGAGATACAGCACTGAAACAGGCCCTTCGGCCCACCGAGTCTGTGCCGAACATCAACCACCCATTTATACTAATCCTACACTAATCCCATATTCCTACCAAACATCCCCACCTGTCCCTATATTTCCCTACCACCTACCTATACTAGTGACAATTTATAATGGCCAATTTACCTATCAACCTGCAAGTCTTTTGGCTTGTGGGAGGAAACCGGAGCACCCGGAGAAAACCCACGCAGACACAGGGAGAACTTGCAAACTCCACACAGGCAGTACTTTACTGTGACCTTTACCTCCTGGAAGAGTGGTGCCATTGCGTGGGTGAAAATAAAGCTCTCCCCTCACTCCTAACAGTGTTTGCTACATAGTGAAAAATCAAAGTTACCGTCCCTTCCCCTTTAAGTGCATTGTCCGTTTTTTAAAATTCTTCCATGGGGTGTGGACATCACTGGCTGACCGACATTTATCGTCCATCCCTGATTGCCCTTGCACTGATTGGCTTGTGAGGCCATTTCAGAGGGCAGCTAGGAGTCAACCACATTGCTGTGGGTCTGGAGTCACATGTTGGCCAGACCAGGTAAGGACAGATTTCCTTCCCTAAAGGACATTTGTGAACCAGATGGGTTTTTATGACTGTCCATGATAGTTTCATGGCACTATTACTGAGACTAGCTTTCAATTCCAGATTTTTAATTAATTGAAGTTAAATTCCACCAGCTGCCATGCTGGGATTTGCACCCCTATCTCCAGGGCATTAGGCAGGGCCTTTGAATTACTCGGGTCCAGTGACATTACCACTACGCCACCATCCCCCTTCCATAGTCCCACAAAATGGCCTGTGTGCGGGGGAAAAATTAGAAATACCATGATACTGGTTTGTGTAAACATGAGTTATTTGCAGCTTGGAAAGAATATAACATATTCTAATTCTAAAAAAAATATATATAAAGGAATAACGTATTTAAAAGGTTAGGGTCTGTTTTCTTAATTTTGTTGTATTGATTTTCTTACAAGCTGTCAGTAACTTGTGTTAACAAACACATCATTGTAGTCCAAATTTGCCCATGTTTTGATTGTGTTTTGTGAATGTTATGTCTCATATTCATTTAGCATTAGGCCATGACGTCAGCTAACATGGTAACTCTAGCCTTTAGCTTGTACAGTCCTGAGTCCCAACGCCACTGGGGCACAAACCTCTAGAGAGAGGAAGGTTCTCTTTTGGAGGGAGGATGATATTGGAGATGATGTAGTGTTGTACAGCACATTTGACCCAACAGACCTCTGCTATTTTTTTATTTGTTCATGGGATGTGGTTGTCGATGGCTAGGCCAGCATTTATTGTGTATCCCTATTTGCCCTTGAGATGGTGGTAGTGAGTTGCTTTCTTGAACCGCTGCAGTCCATGTGGTGTAGATACGCCTACAGTGTTGTTAGGAAGGGAGTTCCAGGATTTTGACGCAGCAACAGTGAAGGAACAGCGATATAGTTCCAAGTCAGGATGGTGTATGGCTTGGAGGGCAACTTGCAGGTGGTGGTATTCCAACGCATCTGCTGCCCTTGTTACTCTACGTGGTAGAGATCTTGGGTTTGAAAGGTATTTCTGCTCCAGACGAGCCTCCTTTCACCTTACTTCATCTCACACTTTTCCTTTCTCCTATAATTATCAAGCCTCTCCTTAAATGCATCTATGCCATTTACCTCAACCACTCCATGTGGCAGCAAGTCCCACTTTCCACCGCTCCAAGTAAAGAAGTTTCTACTGAATTTTTTTTATTGTATTTGTCTTTTATATTTATGGCCTCTAGTTTTAGACTCGCCCAAAAATGGAACTTGTATACATCTACCTTATTAAACGCTGTCATAATTTTAAAGACTTCTTATCAAGTCATCTCTGTCTTTTTTTTGAGAGAAAAGAGCCTCAACCTGTTTAGTCTTTTCTGACTTGTGTGCAGCAAAGAAGATATGTTGCAATGCTCCAGGCTGAGGAATGGGGAGAGGTGCAGGGCGCTGTGCCACTGTTCTAGGTAGCATCATGGACTTAGAAAGTTCCATATTTTTTTCTGCTTTTCTTCATGACCCCTTTGCCCCACACCACACATAGTTTCCATTGTTCTTGGTTAGAGGCAAGTAGCATGGCAGCTGCTGCATCTCCAGTTGGAATGGGTAAAAATCCAGTTCATTCCTGTGTGGTCAATACTTAACATTTCTTAGTCACTGGGAATTGGAGGCCTTGAAGAGGTCTTCTACTCGCTCGGCGGCAGAGCTGAGTTCAAGCAGTCATGCGTCTAAATTAATAAATTAAATATAGACACATTCTTATTTTGGAGGGGGACAGGTTAAGATGTTGTGTTTTTGATTCACAAGTTATGAACTCATGAGAAGCCAGAAAAGTTTTTTAAAAATTAAACAACAACACTCTGGGGGCAGTGGGGACTGAAGAGCAGAAGTGATCTGAAGCCTATTTGCACCTTTTTGAGTTTCCAGTTTTGGTGATGGTATTTGGTTGAAAGAATGTTGTATGTCTCAGCTAAAGCCAGGCACCCCTGTCTTCCTGTAAAGTTTACCTGCACCTCTCTGAGCTGCCTCAAACAATGTTGCTGTGCCTTGGCAGCCGGCAGCTTTCATAGTCCCCCAAATGGCCCATATGGGCAAAATTAGAAATATAGTGATACCACTTTGTGTAAACAACAAACATGAGTTACTTGCAGCTTGGAAAGAAGTTAACATATATAATGAAATAATGTGCTTAAAGGGGAGGATCTGTAATCTTGATTTTTCTCTGCCTTACCTTCAGAAGAGTGTTACAAGTGCTTGCTTTTTTTGTTAAATTTTGAGGATTTGTGTTTTAAAAACTGGAAAAAAGATTGTCGATCTTGACTTTGTGCTTTTTTTTAAAAAAAAGGTCATCAGAAGGTCTTTTGGACTTGGCTTGTAAACAACAGTTACTGAAAGGCACCTGTTTTCAGATAAATACCCAGCAGGGGGATTTTTTGACTTGGGGAAGGTATTTACAGAGAAGTGACAGGTCAAGATTTAAAGGGGTCAGGTGGTTTGATTCCTGAGATGCTTTTGCTTTGGATAGGCAGTTGGAATATGGACAGAGTTTTGAAAAGGAGTAAAAGAATCAACCTGCCAAGGAAAAAACGCAACTCTGCCTGTTCCAGCTCTTTGAAAAGCCCGCCAGTTTTTCCATCTCTTTGAGAAGCTCTTAGAAGTGAGTGTAAGAAATAGAGAAATTGATGCTGCATTCCTCCTGCAAGGCCTGCCTAAAACCCCTGTTGCTACATTTCTCCTGGGAAGCCTGCCCAAACTGACCTTCAATACCGCCGGAAAAAAACTGTTCTAGGAAGATCCCAAGGACAGTCGTCTACGCGTATTTGGGACACCAAACAAAAAAAGGACAGCTGACATCTTCCCATATCATTTTGTTTTCTTCAAGAATGAGCAAGTATTTGGCCCAAGTATTTTTTGTGTCTATTTTTTGTTATAGAGCTCGAACGGGAAAATCTCTTTTTTTTTCAGTTAACCTGTGTGTGTGTGTATTTTTTTTAATAAACTGATGATTTTGTTGTTGTTGTAAAGAAACCTGGTTGGTGTATTTTTTTTGGATCAAAACAGAGTCTATGACTATCGGTAACTGGGAAAAAATGTTAAATATACGAACATACATACATACAAACTAGGAGCAGGAGTAGGTCACTTAGCCCCTCGAGCCTGCTTCGCCATTCAATAAGTTCATGGCAGAACTGATTACTCTACCTTCCCGCCTACCCCCGAAAGCCTTACTTATCAAGAATCTATCTACCTCTGCCTTCAACATATTTAAAGACTCTGCTTCCACTGCCTTTTGAGAAAGAGAGTTCCAAAGACTCATGATCCAACTGAGAGAAAAGTTTTTCCTCATCTGTCTTAAATGGGCGACCCCTTATTTTTAAACAGAGATCCCTAGTCCTAGACTCTACCACAAGAGGAAACATCCTTTCTACATCCACTCTGTCAAGCCCCCTCAGGAACTTATGTTTCAATCAAGTTGCCTCTTACTCTTCTAAATTCCAGTGGATACAAGCCTAGCTTGTTCAACCTTCCTTCATAAGACAGCTGCCCATTCCAGGTTTTAGTATAGTACACCTATTGTATTCAATTACTATCGCCATATAAATACCGTGGCTACAAGAGTAACTCGGAGGCTAGGAATCCTGCAGCGTGTAACTTACCACCTGACTCCCCAAAGCCTGTCCACCATCTACAAAGCACAAGTCTGGAGTGTGATGGAATACTCTCCACTTGCCTGGATGGGTGCAGCTCCAACAACACTCAAGAAGTTCCACACCATCCAGAACAAAGCACCCAGCTTGATTGGCACCCCATCCACAAATGTTCACTCCCTCCACCACAGACGCACAATGGCAGCAGTGTGTACCATCTATAAGATGCACCAAGGCTCCTTAGACAGCACCTTCAAAACCCATGACCTGTACCACCTAGAAGGACAAGGACAGCAGATGTATAGTAACACCACCACCTGCAAGTTCCTCTGCAAGCCACACACCATCTTGACTCGGCATTATATCGCCATTCCTTCATTGTCACTGGGTCAAAATCCTGGAACTCCCTAACAGCACTCTAGGTGTACCTACCTCACGTGGACTGCAGTGGATCAAGAACGCAGCTCACCACCACCTTCTCGAGCAATTAGTGATGGGCAATAGATGCTGGCCCAGCTAGCGACGCCCACATCCCATGAATGAATAATAAAAAAAAAATTATTGAAGTTCTTTGAGGGAGTTACATGTGCTGTGGGTGAAAGGGAACTGGTGGATGTACTGTGCTTCGATTTCCAGAAGGCATTTGATAAGGTGAAAAATAAAAGCTCATGCTGTAGGGGGTAATATATTGGCATACATTGAAGATTGGCTAGCTAACAGGAAACTGAGAATAGGCATAAATGGATCTTTTTCTGGTTGACAAGATGTAACGAGTGGTGTGCCAGAGGGATCTGTGCTGGGGCCTCAACTTTTACAATTTATTTAAATGACTTGGATGAAGGGGCTGAAGGTAAAGTTGCTAAATTTGCTGATGACAGAGATAGGTCGGAAAGTAACTTGTGAAGAGGACATCAGGAGGCTACAAAGGGTTATAGTTAGGTTAAGTGAGTGGACAAAGATCTGGCAGATGGAGTATAATGTGGGAAAATGTGAAGTTGTCCATTTTGGCAGGAAGAATAAAAAAGAAGCATATTATCGAAATGGTGAGAGATTGCAGGGCTGAGATGCAGAGGGATCTGGGTGTCCTAGTGCATGAATCACAAAAGGTTCATATGCAAGTACAGCAGGTAATTAGGAAAGCTAAGAGGATGTTATCGTTTATTACGCTGGGAATTGAACACAAAAGTAGCGAGGTTATACTTCAGCTATACAGGGCATTGACGAGACCACATCTGGAGTACTGTGTACAGTATTCTCCTTATTTAAGGAAGGATGTAAATGCGTTGGAAGCAGTTCAGAGAAGGTTTTTTTTTATTTGTTCATGGGATGTGTACCCAGTTGACAAAGCTCAGGACCTTCAAAAGCTTGCAACACTAATACTGTGCAGTTGGCTGCTGGAAAGCAGTTGGGGACTTAATCTTATGGACTTTTTCACTAACTGTTCCTGTACAAGTGTGAAGTGTCTGGTAATCACATGCCTGATGACACTATTTAAGTCTTGAGATATTGTATGCAGATGATCTGGACAGTTTAGTTTAATGGTAGTATTCTCTTCTGAGTCAGAAAGCTTTTGGGTTGAAGTCCCACAGCAGGATTTGAACAGTTAATCTATACTTTCGCTTCACTGCAGTGGTGAGGGAATGTTGTACTGTCAGGAGTACGTCTTTCAGATGAAATGTTAAACTGATGCGTCTTCTGCTTCTACAGATGGGTGTAGAAGATCCCATGGTATTATTGGGAGGGAAGGCAACTTTCCAAATGTCACGGTCAGTATTTCGCCCTGATCACTGACTCAAAAACAGATTAATCGTTCCTTTATCTCACAATGTTTTTTTTATTCGTTCATGGGATGTGGGCATCGTTGGCTATGCCAGCATTTATTGCCCATCCCTAATTGCCCTTGAGAAGGTGGTGGTGAGCTGCCGCCTTGAACCGCTGCAGTCCATGTTGGCTCAGTACACCTACTGTGCTGTTAGGAAGGGAGTTCCAGGACTTTTACCCAGTGACAGTGAAGGAATGGCAATATAGTTCCAAGTCAGGATTGTGCGTGGCTTGGAGAGGAACTTGCAGGTGGTGGTGCTCCCATGCATCTGTTACCCTTGTCCTAGGTGGTAGAGGTCGTGGGTTTGGAAGGTGCTGTCTAAGGACCCTTGGTGCATTGCTTCAGTGCATCTTGTCGATGGTACACACTGCTGCCACTGTGCATTGGTGGTGGAGTGAGTGAATGTTTGTGGATGGGGTACCAATCAAGCGGGCTGTTTTGTCCTGGATAGTGCCAAGCTTCTTCAGTGTTGTTGGAGCTGCACCCATCCAGAAAGGGGAGAGTATTCCATCACACTTCTGACTTGTGCCTTGTAGATGTTTGACAGGTTTTGGAGAGTCAGGAGGTGAGTTACTCGTCGCAGGATTCTTAGCCTCTGACCTGCTCTTGTAGCTATGGTATTTATATGGTTAAACATGATTTCCCTTTCACAAAACCATGTTGACTGTCTGATTACCTTGAATTTTTCTAAATGCCCTGTCATGATGTCTTTAATAATAGCTTCTAACATTTCCCTAAGACAAGTGTTAAGCTGACTGGCCTGTAGTTTCCTCCTTTCTGTCTCCCTCCCTTTTGAATAAAGGAGGTACCTTCGCTATTTTCCAATCTAATGGAACCATCCCCGAATCTAGGGAATTTTGGAAAATTAAAACTAATGCATCAACTATCTCACTAGCCATTCTTTTAAGATCCTAGGCTGAAGTCCATCAGAACTCGGGGACTTGTTAGACCGCAGATCCAACAATTTGCTCAGTACCACTTCCTTGGTGATTGTAATTTTCTTGAGTTCCTCCCTCCCTTCCATTTACTGACTTACATCTAATTCTGGGATGTTACTTCTATCCTCTATAGTGACAACTGATGCAAAATACCTGTTTAGTTAGTCTGCCATCTCCTTATTATCCATTATTAATTCCCCAGACTCACTTTCTATAGGACCGATTCTCTCTTTGCTAACTTTTCTTTTTTAAATACCTATAGAAACTCTTACTATCTGTTTCATACCTCTAGCCATCATTCTCTCCGACTCTAATTTTCCCCTCCTTATCAATGTTTTATTCATTCTTTGCTGTTTTTATACTTGGTCCAATCTTCTGACCTGCCACCCATCTTTTTGTAATTATATGCTTTTTCTTTAAGTTTGATACCATTTTAACTTTTTTGGTTAACCACAGATGGTGGGTCTTCCGCTTGGAATTTTTCTTCCTCATTGGAATGTATCTATTCTGTAAATTCTGAAATATCCCTTTAAATGTCTGCCACTGCATCTCTATTGACCTATCCCTTAGCCTAATTTGCCAGTTCTCTTTAGCTAGCTTTGCTTTCATGCCCTCATAGTTGTCTTTTATTTAAGTTTAAAATACAAGTCTTTGACCCACTCTTCTCTCCCTCAAACTGAATGTAAATTTGAATTATATTATGGTCGCTGCTGCCTAGGGCCGCCTTCACTATGAGGTTATTAATTACTCGTATCTCGTTGCACAATACCAGGTCTATTAAAGCCTGCTCTCTGGTTGGTTCCAGAATGTACTGTTCTAAGAAATTATCCCGAAAACATTCTATGAACTCCTCATCTAGGCTAGCTTTGACCACCTGATTTTTCCAGTCTATATGTAGATTTAAATCCCCCATGATTATCACTGTACATTTCTGACAAGCTCCTATTATTTCTTCCTTTATCCTCTGTCCTACTGTGTGGTTACAGTTTGGGGGCCTGTACACCACCCCCACAAGTGACTTCTTGCCTTTATGATTTCTCATCTCTACCCAAACTGCTTCTGTAGCCTCGTTTCCTGAACTTAGGTCATCCCTCTCAATTGCGCTAATACCATCATTAACAGAGAGCCATCCCTCCAGCTTTTCCTAGCTTCCTGTCTTTCTTAAATGTCACGTACCCTTCAATGTTCAGGCCCCAATCTATGTCATCCTGCAGCCATGTCTCTGTAATGGCTATCTGATCATACTTATTTATTTCTATTTGTGCTCTCAATTCATCTGTTTTGTTTCGAATGCTACGTGGATTCAGATACAGAGCCTTTAGTTTTGTCCTTTTCTTATTTTTGTAACTCCTAGCCTTATCTGTTGATTTACTCTTAGATTTGTACTCTTTATCCCTCCTGTCATAGTCTGTTTATCATTTCCCATATTAATACCTTTCTCTCTTGCCTTGTCTCTATTCTTCGATTTACCATATCTTCCCAAATTTGATCCTTTGCACCACTATTCAATTTAAAACCCTCTCTACCTCCCTAGTTATGCAGCTCGCCAGAACACCAGCCCCAGCACGCTTCAGGTGTAGACCGTCCCAACGGTACAGCCACCACTTTCCCCAGTACTGGTGCCATACGTTGTGACCTGTGGAGAAGTGGAACTAGAAAAACAGTGCACTTCTCCCACCTTCTTTTGGGCCTCCTTATCTCGAGAGACAATGGATACGCGCCTGGAGGTGGTCAGTGGTTTGTAAAGCAGCGCCTGGAGTGGCTATAGAGGCAAATTCTGGAGTGACCGGCTCTTCCACAGGTGCTGCAGAGAAATTTGTTTGTCGGGGCTGTTGCACAGTTGGCTCTCCCCTTGCGCCTCTGTCTTTTTTCCTGCCAACTACTAAGTCTCTTCGACTCGCCACAATTTAGCCCTGTCTTTATGGCTGCCCGCCAGCTCTGGCGAATGCTGGCAACTGACTCCCACGACTTGTGATCAATGTCACACGATTTCATGTCGCGTTTGCAGACGTCTTTATAGCGGAGACATGGACGGCCGGTGGGTCTGATACCAGTGGTGAGCTCGCTGTACAATGTGTCTTTGGGGATCCTGCCATCTTCCATGCGGCTCACATGGCCAAGCCATCTCAAGCGCCGCTGACTCAGTAGTGTGTATAAGCTGGGGGTGTTGGCCGCTTCAAGGACTTCTGTGTTGGAGATATAGTCCTGCCACCTGATGCCAAGTATTCTCCGAAGGCAGCGAAGATGGAATGAATTGAGACGTCGCTCTTGGCTGGCATACGTTGTCCAGGCCTCGCTGCCGTAGAGCAAGGTACTGAGGACACAGGCCTGATACACTCGGACTTTTGTGTTCCGTGTCAGTGCGCCATTTTCCCACACTCTCTTGGCCAGTCTGGACATAGCAGTGGAAGCCTTACCCATGCGCTTGTTGATTTCTGCATCTAGAGACAGGTTACTGGTGATAGTTGAGCCTAGGTAGGTGAACTCTTGAACCACTTCCAGAGCGTGGTCGCCAATATTGATGGATGGAGCATTTCTGACGTCCTGCCCCATGATGTTCGTTTTCTTGAGGCTGATGGTTAGGCCAAATTCATTGCAGGCAGCCGCAAACCTGTCGATGAGACTCTGCAGGCACTTCTCCCACCTTGGTTGTAATAAGACCATGGCATAGTGGTAATGTCACTGGACTAATAATCCAGAGCCCAAGCTAATGCTCTGGGGATCTGGGTTTGAATCCCACTACGGCAGAGGGTGAAATTTGAATTCAATTAATAAATCTGGAATTGAAAAGCTAGTCTGATGATGCCCATTGTCGATTGTTGTAAAAACCCATCTGGTTCACTAATGTCTTTTAGGGAATGAAATCTGCCATCCTTACCTGGTCTGGCCTACATGTGACTCCAGACCCACAGTAATGTGGTTCACTCTTTAAATGCCCTCTGGAATGGCCTAGCAAGCCACTCAGTTCAAGGGAAATTAGGGATGGGCAATAAATGCTGGCCTAGCCAGAGATACCCACATGCCACTAACAAATAAAAAAAGATAAGGGGTGAGATGGTGAAAAGATATGAAGAAGGGAGAATAAGTTTTGAAAACTGGAAGAAGTGGAATTTAAAGGAGTGATATGAAATGTTGAGACACTGAATGATTCAGGTGCATGTAGTAATTTGACCTTTCATTGCTGGCACTCTCAAGTCTCTCAATCTTTTTACTCAGTTACTACACAGGAATGCAGATAATGATGCCATCACTTACCATCACTGTGCAATTAGTTTTACTTCATGGTTGCCAAGTGTAGGAGCTGCCATGAAAGCTGTTGGTAAAGACTAGTGGAGCCAGAAGAAGTCAACAAAAATTCAGATGAGCATTTTATTTTTGTTCCCTTAGGGGACTTGGACAGGCTAAGTGAATGGTCAAGAACATGGAAAATGGAATATAATGTTCAAGTGTGAAGTTATCCACTTTGATAGAAAAAAACAAAGACAGAGTACTTCTTAAATGGTGAGAGGTTGGGAAGTGATAATGTCCAAAGGGACCTGGGTGTCCTTGTTCATCAGTCACTGAAAGCTAGCATTCAGGTGAGCAAGCAATTAGGAAGGCAAACGGTATGTTGGCCTTCATTGCAAGAGGATTTGAGTATAGGAGTAAAGATGTCTTGCTGCAATTATATAGAGCCTTGATGGGACAGCGCTTGGAGTATTGTGCACAGTTTTGTTTGTCTTACCTAACAAAGGATATATTTGCCATAGGGCGAGTGCAACAGAGGTTCACCAGACTAATCTCTGGGATGGCAGGCCTGTATTCTCTAGAATTTTGAAGAATGAGAGGTGATCTCATTGAAACATACAAAATTCTTACAGGGCATGACAGGGTGGATGTAGATAGGATGTTTCACCTGGCTGGTAAGTCTAGAACCAGGGAACATAGTGTCAGAATTCGGGATAGGCCATTTAAGACTGAGATGGGGAGGAATTTCTTTACTCAGAGGGTGGTGAATCTTTGGAATTCTCTACCCCAGAAGGCTTTGGAAGCTCAATCATTGAGCATGCTCAAGACAGAAATTGACAGATTTCTGGATACGAATGACATCAAGGGATGTGGTGATAGCGCAGGAACGTGACATTGAGGTAGATGATCAGCCATGATCCAATTGAATGACAGCAGGCTCGATGGGCCGAATTGCCAACTCCTGTTCCTATGTTCCTATATGGTCTGAAGAGTGGAGTGGTCCTCTGGGCCCCAAAATGAAACCTTGGGCCTTCTCTTCCTCTGACTCCCTCCACACTCACAACAATGATTGCCTGAGGCCCCCACCACTACTTAGTTATGGCAAGGACCATTCCCATATGTGCACTTCCTCTCACTTCTTTTCCCATCTAACTCTACATGAAAAAAAATTAGCAGAACATTTTCGCAGTATCTGGACGGCTAATCACAGGAGGTATTTTTATTTGAATTGTGGTGTATTAACTGACTGACAGAAGGGAGATGAAAATCTTCAGAATTACTGTGGCACACCTGAGGTTGGTGAGGAGAAAGATCTCAGGTTGTCAGTATTTCAGTTTTATGTGAGGTGATTGGGAATTTTTCAGTTATAAACTGGGCACCAAAAAACAAGAAGAGATTTTTTTTTGAGCGAGAAAGGAGGAGAAGACACTTGCATATCTGATAGCCAATCCGTATGTGGCGAGAGAAAGAGAAATACAGAAAAAGGGTATCTGGGGGAAAGGGAGAAATCAAGTCAAACAGAGCAAGGGATTAGTACAGATTAAAAGAGAAAGAAAGGAGAACTCAAGGACACTGGCCTGTCCGCTGTCCATCCAACAGATGCAGCTTGCTGCTTTTAGACATGTTGGTGGCTTTGGAGCAGACACCCTGGGTATATGTGTCTCAACTGAAATCTCCAGTGTTGACAGCTCCAAAAACCACAAAAGGGAGGAATGGAGGGAGGCTGCTGCATCTGTAGTAATCCACAGTACTTCGAACAGCCAAGAGGAAGTATTATCATTTGATATTTGCATGCAAACCATTTCTGCAGCTTGCATGTATGGTAGCCATTTGCACCTATGAATAGTTGTGGGGAATTTGTAATCTTGAGAGGAGCAGGGAGCAAACCTGTTCAATGTCGGAAAGTACAAGTGCTGAAGTAGGTACATTGGCAAACAGCCACCTTGTTTCAATTATGTAAATACATTTTTAAAAAGTATTTTTCTGGCTCCTTCCTCAATGATGTCACAGATCAGGCTTCTCCCGCTTTAGCATGTGACCTCACTCTGGGACATTTTACAAGGGCCTACTGATCCTTTTTGCATGGCTTGTTTTATTTTTAAAAAGTGGCATTTAACGTTAGATACATTTCAGCAAACTTGAATGAAAGTACTTCAGCTGTGAAATATATTGGTTTGATTTTCTTTGCTATGAAGATGCACACTTGGGCATTGAAGTGGCAACAGCACTCATGTTGGAATTCCCGGTTACATAAATAACATTTGATTATTCCCTGAGGCCTTGTTGAAATAAGATTGAAAGTGAAGGAATACAGTGGTTCTTGAGGAGGTGACCTCATTTCTCTGCTGTTTGTATACCCTGGCTCTCACTGACAAGAATTAACCTAAAGCTGGTGGAAACCTATCTGGTTTTTTTTTGTTTGTTCATGGGATGTGAGCTTTGCTGGCAATGCCAGCATTTTTTGCCTATCCCTATTGCCCTTGAGAAGGTGGTGGGTGAGCTGCATAGTATCTGAAGCAATTGGTTAACCTTGCAGGGACTGTATATTCCCACCTTGCGTCATATTTTATATGTTGCAAAAACTTGTTAAAATTTGTATTTTACAAATGTTCAGTAAATAAGTCTCCTGTCAGAATCTTGCAGTATTTGTGCAGTACAAGCTGGCAGTTTTCCACTGTCGGAGCTAGCCAGTGAGGTTTAGTGGCCATAAACGGCTGCAACCATTGCCTTATTTAAAGTATTTTGACACTCCCAGAGCCCTGATTCAAATGGTAACTTTAGTAACCTCAACACAGAACCACTAAATACCACATCATAAAGTACAGCATTCCACGGTCATGTCTTTTTCTCCCCCAAATTTTCTCTGCTGCTCTTTTAGAAGTGTCGACTGCTTTCTCGGGTGCAGTTCCACAGGCATTGGTTACCTACAGGTACCTCATCTAAATTGCCATTGCTCGTGTGTGAACCTGTGCATTGGGTGTGGGCAGTCAGATGGGGAAGGGTGTTCCTGATATGTGATCTACTCAAACCACTTTCTAGCATGTGTAATCGGAGAGCAATCAAGGAGTCCATGGTCTTTCTAAACTTGCAATGTAAAAGAAGTTTGAAGTAGGTGTGAACTGTAGTGTTAACTTCCAAGTCATTTGAGATCAGAAACTTGCAGAAACTGGGACTGCCTGAAGGCTTCCATTGAAGCTATTCTAAACTCTTAAAACCCTAGGAAGTTGAGGACATTGCAGGCAATCAGTAATTGGATCACAATGCTATCCTTCCATTCCTGGATTTAAATCGAGCACAGACTGAGGGATGAAAGCCTGCTCTTGTATGTGAAACTAATTCGAGGCAGTCTCTACTCAGTTCTGGGTGTCAGCTAACAGCACAGAACCATTCAAAGAAAATCGTAACAGAGAAACATATTTCCAGTACTACAGTGGCAAGAGTTTTGACAAAGAAGTCAGAATATTAAAAGATTTTGACGGGCTTGAAACCGAGGATGTGGATGAAGTAAATATTCTGAATGATCAATTCTTCTTATGAATAAGGAAGTAAAGAATATGGTCCATCCCCCTCTCCCCAAAAAATAGAAAAGCAAAATTCATGATTTGATATGTTGGATGGATCAGCTAGACAAGGTGGTAGGACTTAAAACAAATGAACCCCGAATGTTAGACAGTTTTTAATCACAGTATTAAGTGAGATAATGAGATTTGGGAGGCACTGACAATCATCAGGAGGGAGTTGATGGACACCTGGGATGTACCAGGAGATTGGAAACCGGCTAATGTAATGTCATGAACAATGACAGATGCAAATTAATGCAGGCAAGTGTAAAATACTGCATATAGGAGGCCAAAATGGGCACCTTAAATACTCTAAGAAACGTGTTGAAATAGCTGAGGATGCAGTTAAAAGAGAACTTGGAGTCCTCGTAGTTCAATGTCTATCAATGCAAAACCAATTGAGTATTGAGCTACAGAGCCAAAGCAATGGAATATAAGTCATCAGGACGTTGTGATCAAACACTACAGCATTCTGGTCAGACAGCGTCTTGAGTATTGTACCCAGTTCTGGTCACTGAGAACAGAGGGTGACATTCAGGCACTGGTAGCAGTGCAGAGTAGAGCAACAGGGACGAGTCCTGGTGTTAGCAGTCTGCGTTATGAGGAAAGAGTGCAGAGATTTTTGTTTTTCAGCCTGTAGAGGAGGTGTCTGAGGCAAAATCTTTATAGAGCTATAAAGGTTAAACTGATGCACTAAATTAAACTGTAGGAATAGGATAAGGAATACAAGTTCAAACCAGTAAAAGATACTTTAGGACTGAGATCAGGAAGTTGTCTTACAGAATATAGTTGGAGTGACCTTCTGGGCAGAATGGTGGAAGCAAAAACCTTGAAATCATTTAAGAAACAAATGTGGAAATGGGGGAAATGCTGAGTTATTCTGGGTGGGCAGAATGGCCTTTGTCATTATTAAGTGTCTTAAAAACTAGCACTAAGTTAGCTGCTTTGTTTAGAGAACAAATGAATCAAAGTTGCTGTCTATATTCTCGATTTCTCCCGTCAGTTAAATAGAGTCTTAGTCATTTACAGAACAGAAGGAGGCTATTCAGCCCGTTGAATCCATGCCAGCTCACCGTCAGTCAGTCTCATTTCCCCGCTTTATTAGAATAGCCCTGCAAATTTATTTCCTTCAAGTGTCCATCCAAATTCCTTTTGAAATTATTGTCTCTGCTGTATAAAAAAAGTTCTTCCTAACATCCCCTCTGCATCTCTTGTCCAAAACCTTAAATCTGTGTCCCCCAGACCTTTGCCATCAGCTAATGGGAACAACTTTCCTTTGTCCACCTTATCTAAACCTGTCATAATCTTGTACACGTCTATCAAATCTCCCCGCAATCTCCTTTGCTCAAAGGCGAACAACCCCAGCTTCTCCAACCTAACCTTGCAGCTAAAATCCCTCATCCCTGGAACCATTTTGGTAAACCTCCTCTGCACCCTCTCAAGGACCCTCACATCCTTCCTAAAGTGTGGTGACCAGAACTGGATACAATACCCCAGTTGTGGCTTAACCACAGCTTTATAAAGGTTCAGTGTAAGTTCCCTGCTTTTGTACTCTATATGAACATACGAATTAGGAGCAGAAGTAGGCCACTCCACCCCTCGAGCCTGCTCTGCCATTCAATAATTTCTGGCTGAACTGATTACTCCACATTTCCATCTACCCCCGATAACCTTCCACCCCCTTGCTTATTAAGAATCTATCTGCCTCTGCCTTGAAAATATTCAAAGGCTCTGCTTCCATTGTCTTTGGAGGAAGAGAATTCCAAAGACTCACAAGAAAAAATTTCTCCTCATCTCTGTCTTAAATGGGCGACTCCTTATTTTTAAACAGTGGCTCCTAGTTTGAGATTCTCCCACAAGGGGAAACATCCTTTCCACATCCACTCTGTCAAGACCCCTCAGGATCTTTTATGTTTCAATCAAGTTGCCTCTTACTCTTCTAAATTTCAGCAGATACAAGCCTGGCCTGTCCAATCTTTCCTCGTACGACAGTCCACCCATTCCAGGTATTAGTCCAGTAAACCTTCTCTGTACTGCCTCCAACGCATTTACATCCTTCCTTAAAATAAGGAGACCAGTACTGGAGATAGTACTCCAGATGTGGTCTCATCAATGCCCTGAAGCATAACCTCCCTACTTTTGTATTCAATTCCCCTCGCGATAAATGATAACATTCTATTAGCTTTCCTAATTCCATGCTGTACCTGCATACTAACCTTTTGTGATTCATGCACCAGGAAACCCAGATCCCTCTGCATCTCAGAACTCTGCAATCTCTCTCCATTTAGATAATATGCTTCTTTTTTATTCTTCCTGCCAAAATGGACAATTTCACACTTACTTTCACAAGTTACTTTCCTACCTATCTTTGTGACATCAGCAAATTTACCTTTATTTATGAAGCCCAAGATCCCATATGCTTTGCTGACCACTCTTTCAATATGGCCTGCCAACTTCAAAGATCAGTGCACATGAACCTCCAGGTCCCTCTGTCCCTGCACACTGTTCAGAACTGTGCCATTAAGTTTTTATGACCTTTCCCCATTCCTTCTGCCAAAACGCATCACTTCACACTCCTCTATTAAATAGCATTTGCCACTTACCTGCCCATTCTGTTAGCCTATCTATGTCCTGTTGCAGTCAATTCGTATCGTCCTCACTGTTTGCCACTCCTCCAAATTTTCTGTCATTGGCAAACTTTGAAATGTTATACTCTAGTCTGAAAAGTAACCATTTACCACTACTCAAACTGTTTTCTGTCCTTAAGCTGTTTTTTTCTTATCGAAGCTGACGCTGACCCTCCTATTCCATGAGCTGCAATTTTGTTAACCCATCTTTTATCCGGTACTTCATCAAATGCTCTCTTAAAATCTAAATAGACAACATGCATTGATCTGTTACATCTCTAAGATTTACTGGTTCTGATGAAAGGCCATCAACCTGAAACGCTAACTCTATACCTCTCTGCACAGATATTGTCAGACCTGCTGAGTGTTTGTTTCAGGGTTAAACATTGGCCAGGACACTGAGAAAACTCTCATACCCTTTATGGAATAGTTCCACAGAATCTTTTGCATTGAACCGAGATGGGATCTATGTTTAAAGTCATCTGAGTGCAAAATTAATTAAATTCCTGTGGCCCTGAAAAGCAAAAATAAAACTAAAGCTACAGAAGGCAAGACCTTTTGTGGATTGCAAATCCTTTTATATATTGGTTTAAAGAGTCTCCCTCTGGAATGAATTTTGCAAAAGTTGGTTTCTTTTTCACATACTGCACGTTTGAAGTCTGAGCAGATTGAATTTTTAATGTTTGCTAATGACCACCTACATAGTTCCAGAGCACCTGCTGCCCTACAACTTCAACTAAATGGTCATTATTTATTTGAGAGCCTTGATGATTCATGTATTATAATATTTGCTGTGTGGGGGACATCACAACCAATCCTGACGTTCACCAAGGCTTATTTCCAGCAGGGGTCACTGGATAGAGAGCAACTGCTGAAACCTATACCGTGTATTGAGCCACATTATACCCCTACCACCCATCCCACCCCACCCCCACAACCCCCAACCTCCGCAAAAGATCATCATTGTCCTGGTTAAGATTAGCTAACTCGAGGTAAACTGGGAATCAAAACCTAGAACGGCCAAATCTGGATCAGGCCCTGAGCTATCTGTAGAGCCCAGACTGGTGACTGCTTGATGAGTAGATTCTCAAACTGTCATGTATGTTTTTCAGCACGTTAGCAATCTGAAGATTACTGTGAATCTAGCGTAAACAACAACTTTCATTTAGCACCTTTAACGAGGTGCAACATTCCAAGGCACTTCACAGGAGCATAATCAGAGAAATACTGACATGAGCCAAGGAAGGAGCTATTAAGGCATGGTAACGAAAAGCTTGGTCAAAGAAGTAGGTTTTAAAGGAAGTGGGGGGGGGGGGGGGGGGGGGTGGGGGTGGAGGTGGAGGGGTGGAGAAGTTTAGGGAGGGAATTCCAAAGCCTAGGGTTTAGATGACTGAAGGTATGGCTGCCAATGGTGGGGCAAAGGGAGGTGGAGCAACGCAGCATTTTTGGAGGGTTGTCGGGCTGGAAGAGGTTACAGATATAGGAAAGAAAAAAATATTTTCTTTGTTCAAGAGTATGTTGGCGCAGTTATGTCTGAATCAGAAGGTTGTGTTCAAGTCCTCTCTAAGAATTGAGCACATAATCTAGGCTGACACTGGATTATGATGGAGTGCTACTTTGCAAGTGGTGCCAACCTTCAGATTTTATAATCTCCCTAACCAGGGAGTTGAAGTCAATTGCAGCATTATGAACACTGGCCCAGCTTGAGAATAAAAAATGGTCTGAAGATAGAACCCAGAACCTTCCTTGTCTCGATGGATCAGCTACTGAAATCCGGAGAAACGTTTGCCAAGATCCCCATCTTGCCGCTTCTCCGGAAGACCCGCAACATTTCGTACTGATCAGGTACTTAAGTGGACAGTGGCAGGCCTTCCACGGAATCAAGGACCACGTTTGCCAGAAGTCCTGCCCTTGTAGAGCTGCTGGCCAATCAGAGGCTGGCAGCTGCAGCACCAGTGTTAAACCGATGGCAGCTGCACCTACCAGAGGCCGAGGCGCTGGAACCAGGCCTCAGGTAGGTCAGGGTGGGAGGAGTCTCACAGGTTGGGGATCTGTGGGGGAGGGTAGTTGGCAGCAAGCGCAGGGTGGTGGCCCTCACCGGACACCCCTTTCCTGATGCCAGGCCCCTCATTCAGGCACTAAGTGGCTTTTAATGGGGGACTCCCCCGCCCTCCCGCCGCAGTCAGGAAGCAGTCCGCACGGTTTTTTGTGCTGTGCTTCCTGTCTGGCGACAGGGTTGTCTGCTGCAAGGCTAATTACGGCTGTGGTGGGAAGAGGCCCTTAATTGGGGGTTAATAGTCCAGTTGAGGGCCTCAATTGGCAGCGGAGGGGGTAGACCGTTCACAGGCCTTCCCACCCCGGACTAAGTTTTGGCAGAGGCGGGATGGTGGCAGGACCCCCCCCCCCCCCCCCACTCCATTCCCACCACCATCCGACCCCGATGCTATGCTCTCCCGCCTCCAAACCCATCTTGGAGTGAGCATAAAATTCTCCCCCTTGTTTCAATCTGATTTCTTGGTTAGATGTTGCTTGCTTCCATTTTACAGGAACAAACTGATACAACTCACTTGCCTTTGCTGTTCCTCTGTTCAACATCTCTACCACCATGTAGAGAAGGAGAAGTTTATTTTAGTTTCTAATCTTGTTTGAGACTTGTTAATTTTTATAGTTGTATGTAATTAGATTGTTTGGTGACCTGAAGCTATTTTTACACTGGCGCTTGTTGAAGTTGGATTCTGGGAGCTGGCCTCTGGTATTTAAACCATGTGTTCACAAGAAACTGGATCTATTCCGATGAGGGGTCGCTGACCCGAAACGTTAACTCTGCTTCTCTTTCCACAGATGCTGCCAGACCTGCTGAGTGGTTCCAGCATTTCTTGTTTTTATCATTATTTATGATTCTGTCATTTGATTAAGGAAACTGGATTTACCAGTGTAGATGCAATTTTCCTTCATTGAGAACAAGATCAATTTTAGAACCTCATTTTCATAACGAGTTTTAAATCATAAAAATACACTTCTCAGTTTCTCTGAAATCTCTTGCCTTTGAGATTCATTGTGGGATTTGGTTAATTTTGTTGATAACAGCCTTATTCTAACTGTACGCTTTCAGTAAACAGTTAATTATCACGCACATCTTGAGCGTTTTTGGGTCGGGACCCCAACATTGGGGTCAAATGCAGGTCCCGACCCAGCGCTGAGTTGGAAGCAGTAATCTGACCTCAATTTTGCCTGGATTGACCAATTAGTGGCCAGAAGTGCGCTTGCCATCCAACTAAGGATGGTGGGAAGACTCTTGAAGCTGGAGGGCCAATAGGAGACCCTCCAGCATTGAAGGAGCTGCAGCCTGCCATTGCAGGCTTGATGTGCCCTCTCAGTTCTGTTAAAAAGTTTGAACTAAAAAATGACTGCAGCTGCCTGACCACCATTGCGGAGGGAGAGCCCTTCTACAAGACCTCCTGGAGTGCTGTCTCCGTAGTCTGCCGCCAGGAGGCCACCTCTAGGCAGCTGCTGTGCTGCCAAAGCAGTGGGGAGGAGGGCCCTGCAGGCAGCCTAGAATTATCCAGCTGGCCTCTGATCATTGGCCCTTTAATCACCTTAAATGACATGCATGACCTTCCAACTATTTATCTACCTAATATTCCCCAATCCTTTTGAGTGCTGTAATTCTCAGTCCTAGTGTCAGAGGCTGGGGTTATCAGCTAATTTTATATTGTATCCTAGATGTACCTTTCTACTTATGAAGCCTTACAAAGAAGGTAGCTCAGAACAATTCCTGCAAAACTTCACTGATTACTGTTCACCTCCTCCGCAGAACTGCTTCGTCCTAGTGCTGAGTCATTTTTCTGTCCAACTAGTTAATCAACTGTCTCCAATATCAATATATTATAGATGTTAAATAAATCTATTTTAATCTTGAATCTTGCTTGAGACTTGCCAATTCCATGATGTTTTCTTGTTCTGCAATCATAACTAAAGTTGATTAATCTGTTTGCATCCAGATTAGCTATATAATTTACATTGTAAATCACTATCATGTATTTCTTTGAGAATCATATCTCAGTCATAGAGTCAGAGTCATTTATGGCACAGAAGGAGGCCATTTGGCCCATTGAGTCCATGAGTTTTCCACAGAGCTATGCAATCAGTCCTGCTCCCGCTCATTCCCCGTCTATTTCTCTCAGGTGGCCATCCAACTTCCTCTTGAAGTCATTGATCTTCTCTGCTTCCACCACCTTGTGGGCAGCGAGTTCCAGGTCATTACCACCCACTGCGTTTAAAAAAAAAAGTGCTTCCTCATATTCCCCCTGCATCTTTTGTCCAAAACTTTCAATCTGTATCCCCTAGTCCTTGTACCATTTGGTGATCGGAACAGCTTTTCCTTGTCCAACTTATTGAAGCCTGTCATAATCTTGTACTCTTCTTTTAAATCTCACCTCAATCTCCTTTGTTCTAAGGAGAACAAACACAGCTTTTCCAACCTAACCCTGTAACTAAAATCCCCCATCCCTGGAATCATTCTGGTAAATCTCCTCTGCCTCCTCTCGAGCATCCTCACGTCCTTCCTGAAGTATGATGACCGGAACTGGACACAATACTCTAGTTGGGGCCTAACCAGAGCTTTATATAGGTCCAGCGTAACTTCCCTGCTTTTGTACTCAATACCTCCAATTGTGAAGCCCAAGACCCCATATGCTTTACTAACCACTCTCTCAATATGTCCTGCCACCTTCAAAGTTCTATGCAAATGCACCCCCAGATTCCTCTGCTCCTGCACACTCTTTAGAACTGTGCCATTAAGTATATATTGCCTCTTCCTATTGCTCACACTTCTCAGTATAAAATGCCATCTGCCATCTGTCTGCCCATTCTGCTCGCCTGTCTATGTCCTGTTGCAGGCGGTTTATATCATCCTCACTGTTTGCCTAACCTCCACGTTTGGTGTCGCCAGCAAATGTTGAGATTCTGCTCTGTATTTCATTTATATATCAGCAAATAAGTAGTGGTTCCAGCACTGACCTTTGGGGAACACCACTGTCTACCATATTCCACTCTGAAAAGCAACCATTTACTATGACTATCAAGTCTTTGATAATTACCAGAAGTTCTGACGAGAATTTCTTCAGCAAGCGTAAGTGCGCCATATATATTTTTCCAAGCTATTCTAGAAATACTTTTCAACTGGTATGATCAAAAGTCATTGTTACCCAGTTGACAAAGCTCAGGACCTGCAAAAGCCTGCAACACTAATACTTTGCAGTTGGCTGCTGAAAAACAGTTGGGGACTTAATCTTATGGATTTTTCCACTAAATGTTCCTGTACAAGTGTGAAGTGTCTGGTAATCACATGCCTGATGACACTATTTAAGTCTTGAGATATTGTATGCAGATGATCTGGACAGTTTAGTTTAATGGTAGTATTCTCTTCTGAGTCAGAAAGCTTTGGGTTAAAGTCCTACAACAGGACTTGAGCATATAATCTATACTTTTGCTTCACTGCAGCGGTGAGGGAATGTTGCACTGTCAGAAGTATGTCATTCTGATGAAATATTAAGCCGATGCTTAATCTACTTCGAAAGATGGATGTAGAAGATCCCATGGTATTATTTGGAAGAAGAGAAAGCAACTTTCCATATTTCATGGGCAGTATTTCTCCTTCAGTCAATGACTCAAAAACAGATTAATCGTTCATTTATCTCACTCAATTTATTTTTTATTCATTCATGGGATGTGGGCGTTGCTGGCTAGGACAGCGTTTATTGCCCATCCCTAATTGCCCTTGAGAAGGTGGTGGTGAGCTGCCGCCTTGAACCGCTGCAGTCCATGTGAGGTCGGTACACCTATTGTGCTGTTAGGAAGGGAGTTCCAGGATTTTCCAGGGCCTTCCGAACTTAATTGAGTTTTTTGAGGAAGTAATAAGAAGGATTGATGAGGATAGTGCAGTGGATGTGGTCTACATGGTCTTTAGTAAGGCATTTGACAAAGTCCCACATGGCAGACTGGTCAGAAAAATGAAAGCCCATAGGATACAGGGGAATGTGGCAGGTTAGATCCAGAATTGGCTCAGGGACAGGAAACAAAGGGTAGTAGTCGACGGATGTTTTTGTGAATGGAAAGCTGTTTCCAGTGGTGTTCCAAAGGGCTCAGTGTTGGGTCTCTTGCTGTTTGTGATATATATTAATGATTTGGGCTTAAATGTGGGAGGCATGTTTGGGAAATTTGCTGATGACACAAAAAGTGGCCAGATAGTTGATTGTGAAGAGGATAGCTGTAGACTCCAGAAAGATGGTTGAGTGGGCGGGAAAGTGGCAAATGGAATTCAATCCAGCTAAGTGTAAGGTAATGCATTTGGGGAGGGCAAATAAAGTGAAGGAATACACAATAAACGGGAGGATATTGAGAGGGATAGCAGAAGTGAGAGTCCTTGGAGTGCATGTTCACAGGTCCCTGAAGGTGGCAGGACAGGTAGATAGAGTGGTGAAGAAGGCATATGGAATGCTTTCCTTTATTGGCCAAAGTATAGAATTCAAAAGCAGGGATGTGATGCTGAAACTGCATAAAATGTTGGTTAGACCACAGTTGGAGTATTGCATACAGTTCTGGTCACCACATTACAGAAAGGACATAATTGCTCTGGAGAGAGTACAGAGGAGATTTGCAAGAATGTTGCCAGGGCTCCAAAGTTGGAGCTATGAGGAAAGATTGGATTGGCTAGTGTTGTTTTGCTTAGACCAGAGGAGGCTAAGGGGTGACTTAATTGAGGTGTACAAAATTATGAGGGGCCTAGATAGAGTAGGTAGAAAGGACCTGTTTCCCCTAACGGAGAGGTCGATTACCAGGGGGCACAGATTTAAGGTGATTGGAAAAGGATTAGAGGGGATATGAGGAAAAGAAATTTTACCCAGAGGGTGGTTTGTTTCTGGAATTCACTGCCAGGAACGGTGGTGGAGGCAGAAACCCTCAATTCTTTTTAAAGGTACCTGGAAGTGCACCTGAAGTGCTGTAACCTGCCAGGCTACGGACCAGGTGCTGGTAGGTGGGATTAGATTGGGCAGCTAGCATTTTCGACGGGCATGGACACGATGGGCTGAATGGCCTCCTTCTGTGCTGAAATTTTTCTATGGTACTATGATTTTGACCCAGTGACAGTGAAGGAACGGCGATATCGTTCCAAATCAGGATGGTGTGTGGCTTGGAGGGGAACTTGCAGGTGGTGGTGTTCCCTTGCATCTGCTGCCCTTGTCCTTATAGGTGGTAGAGGTCACGGGTTTGGAAAGAGCTGTCGAAGGGTCCTTGGTGAGTTGCTGCAGTGCATCTTGTAGTTGATACACACTGCTCCCACTGTGCGTCGGTGGTGGAGGGAGTGAATATTTGTTGATGGGGTGCCAATCAAGTGTGCTGCTTTGTCCTGGATGGTGTCGAGCTTCTTGAGTGTCATTGGAGCGACACCCATCCAGGCAAGTGGAAAGTATTCCATCACAGTCCTGACTTGTGCCTTGTAGATGGTGGACAGGCTTTGAGGAGTCAGTAGGTGAGTTACTCAACACAGGATTCCTAGCCTCTGACCTGCTGTTGTAGCCATGGTATTTACATGGCTACTCCAGTTCAGTTTCTGGTCAATGGTAACCCGCAGGATGTTGATAGTGGGGGATTCAGCAATTGTAATGCCATTGAATGTCAAGGGGAGATGGTCAGATTCTCTCTTGTTGGAGATGGTCATTGCCTGGTACTTATGTGGGACGAATGTTACTTGCCACTTTTCGGTCAAAGCCTGGATATTGAACAGGTCTTGCTGCATTTCTACGTGGGCTGCTTTAGTATCTGAGGAGTTGTGAATGGTGCTGAACATTGTGCAATCAGCAGCAAACATCCCCACTTCTGACCTTATAATTGAAGGAAGGTCATTTGAAGAAGCAGCTGAAGATGGTTGGGCCTGAGGAACTCCTGCAGTGATGTCCTGGAGCTGAAATGATTGACCTCCAACAACAAAATGCAGTATGATGTGGATAAATGTGAGGTTATCCACTTTGGTAGCAAAAACAGGAAGGCAGATTATTATCTGAACGGCTATAAACTGAGAGAGGGGAATATGCAACAAGGCCTGGGTGTTCCCGTATACCAGTCGCTGAAGGTAAGCATGCAGGTGCAACAGGCGGTAAAAAGGCAAATGGTATGTTGGCCTTCATAGCGAGAGGATTCGAGTACAGGAGTAGGGATGTCTTGCTGCAATTAAACAGGACCTTGGTGAGGCAACACCTGGAAAATTGTTTAGATTAGAGATATAGCACTGAAACAGGCCCTTCGGCCCACCGAGTCCACGCCGAACATCAACCACCCATTTACACCAATCCTACACTAATCCCATATTCCTACCACATCCCCACCTGTCCCTATATTTCCCTACCACGTACCTATACTAGTGACAATTTATAATGGCCAATTTACCTATCAACCTGCAAGTCTTTTGGCATGTGGGAGGAAACCGGAGCACCCGGAGAAAACCCACGCAGACACAGGGAGAACTTGCAAACTCCACACAGGCAGTACCCGGAATCGAACCCGGGTCCCTGGAGCTGTGAGGCTGCGGTGCTAACCACTACGCCAGTTTTGGTCTCCTTAACTGAGGAAGGATGTTCTTGCTATAGAAGGAGTGCAGCGAAGTTTAACAGACTGATTACTGGGATGGTGGGACAGAAGTATGAGGAGAGACTGAGTCGGTTAGGATTATATTCACTGGAGTTCAGAAGAGTGAGGGGGGGATCTCATAGAAACCTACAAAATTCTAACAGGACTTGACCGGGTAGATGCAGGAAGGATGTTCCCGATGGTGGGAGAGTCCAAAACCGGGGGTCCTAGTCTAAGGATACGGGGTAAACCATTCAGGACTGAGATGAGGAGAAATTTCTTCACCCAGCGAGTGGTGAGCCTGTGGAATTCGCTACCACAGAAAGCAGTTGAGGCCAAAACATGGTATGTTTTCAAGAAGGAGTTAGATATAGCTCTTGGGTTTAAAGGGATCAAAGGATATGGGGCGAAAGCAGGAACAGGTTACTGAGTTGGATGATCAGCCATGATCATAATGAATGGCGGAGCAGGCTCGAAGGGCCGAATGACCTACTCCAGCTCCTATTTTCTGTGTTTCGAACCACAACCATCTTCCTTTGCGTTAGGTATGACTCCAATGAGTTCTCCCCATCATTCCCATTGACTCCAGTTTGCTAGTGCACCTTGATGCTGTACTCGGTCAAATGCTGCCTTGATGTCAAGGGAAGTCACTCTCACCTCACCTTTTGAGTTCAGTTCTTTTGTCCATGTTTGAACCAAAGTTGTAATAAGGTCGGGAGCTGAGTGGCCCTGGCGGAACCCAAACTGAGTGTCACTGAGCAGGTTATTGCTGAGCAAGTGGCACTTGATAGCACTGTCGACAACACCTTCCATCACTTTACTGATGATTGAGAGTAGACTGATGGGGCGGTAATTGGTCGGGTTGGACTTGTCCTGCTTTTTGTGTACAGGATATACTTGGGAAATTTTTCCACATTGCTGGGTAGATGCCAGTGTTGTAGCTGTACTGGAGCAGCTTGGCTATGGACGCAGCAAGTTCTGGAGCACAGGTCTTCAGTACTATTGCCTGCATATTTGTTGGAACAATTGCCATTTTTGTCTCCTTCACAACATTGACTGTGCGGAAAAGTGACTCACTTGCTGTGAAGCACATTGCAACATCCCAAGGGAGTGAAATGTGATAGGTAAATGCATATTCATTGTAATTTTTTTTCATGGTTCAAAGCAGGATTTTCCATGAGAGATTTTCCCTATTTATGCTAATCAAGATCTGTAATAGAACGAACAGAGACTATATTTTTGCTGGTTGTGGAGTATGTGATGAAGTGTCAATTTAAAACTGTCACTAAAAATTTGAGTGAAGTTAAGAGAAATCTCAGAGGTCTGGTCAAGCATGGAATGCTTTGTCATGGGAAACTTAGATGAAATATTCAAAACAGATAAAGGTACAAGGTCATGGAGAGGGTGAGCCAGTGGGATTACTTTTGCATCGCCCTAGCAATGAACTCACAAAGACCAAATGATTTATGTGGTTCTATGGTTCAACGTGAGAGATGCTAATACTAGGGATTGCAAGAATTTTCCATTTCCGAAAGCATGGCAATTTAGAAAACTAACAAAAGCTGGCTCACAGCTAAAAACAAAAAATGCTGACGCCTTAAGAATTGTCTTGAAGAAAGAAAAAAAATCATTCACCGGATGTGGGCATTGCTGGCAAAACTCTACTTATTGTGCATCCCTGGTTGCCTTTGAGAAGGTCGTGGTGAGCAGCTGCAGTCCGTGTGGTGAAGATGTTCCCACAGTGATGATAGTGAGGGAGTTCCAGGATTTTGACCTGGCAACAATGATGGAATGACAATATAGTTTCAAGTCAGGGTGGTGAGTAAAGCCTGAAACATGTCACCTGACTTTGTAACTTGAGCAGTAAATGCACTCGACATCCGTTCACTAATGTTGGGGAAAATAAACACATGATAACCTGAGAAGGAAATTAAATATCGAAGGGAATAAACTAATGTTCTGTTTCTAGGGGGGTCCGGGACATGCTGTGTTGGAAAATTTGGAACTTTTGCACTAAAAATTATGCATTTTGGTTAATGATTCATAAATGCAACATTTATAATCTTACATTGATAGCAGTATAACCAGAACATCACTTCTCAAAAACTTATTCAACAGTCACTGTCCTACACCTGACCCAGTTTTCAGAAGCACCCTACTCCCTCTTAACCAACTTCACAGAAACTACACACCCCATTCAATTCCCTACCCTTCAGAGAGACAAAACAAAGTACAGTACAGCACAGGAACAGGCCATTGGGCCCTCCAAGCCTGCGCCGATCTTGATGCCTGCCAAAACTAACACCTTCTGCACTTCCGGGGCCCATATCCCTCTATTCCCTTCCTATTCATATATTTGTCAAGATGTCTCTAAAACGTCGCTATCGTATCTGCTTTCACCACCTCCCCTGGCAGCAAGTTCCAGGCACTCACCACCCTCTGTGTAAAAAAACTTGCCTCGCACATCCCCTCTAAACTTTGCCCCTCGCACCTTAAACCTATGTCCCCTAGTAACTGACTCTTCCACCCTGGGAAAAAGCTTCTGACTATCCACTCTGTCCATGCCGCACATAACTTTGTAAACCTCTATCATGTCGCCCCTCCACCTCCGTCGTTCAAGTGAAAACAATCCGAGTTTTTCCAACCTCTCCGCATAGCTAATGCCCTCCAGACCAGGCAACATCCTGGTAAACCTCTTCTGTACCCTCTCCAAAGCCTCCACGTCCTTCTGGTAGTGTGGCGACCAGAATTGCACGCAATATTCTAAGTGTGGCCTAACTAAGGTTCTGTACAGCTGCAACATGACTTGCCAATTTTTATACTCTATGCCCCGACCGATGAAGGCAAGCATGCCGTATGCCTTCTTGACTACCTTATCCACCTGCGTTGTCACTTTGTGACCTGTGGACCTGTACGCCCAGATCTCTCTGCCTGTCAATACTCCTAAGGGTTTTGCCATTTACTGTATACCTCCCACCTGCATTAGACCATCCAAAATGCATTACCTCACATTTGTCCGGATTAAACTCCATCTGCCATTTCTCTGCCCAAGTCACCAACCGATCTATATCCTGCTGTATCCTCTGACTATCCTCATCATTATCCGCAACTCCACCAACCTTTGTGTCGTCGGCAAACTTACTAATCAGACCAGCTATATTTTCCTCCAAATCATTTACATATACTACAAACAGCAAAGGTCCCAGCACTGATCCCTGTGGAACACCACTAGTCACATCCCTCCATTCAAAAAAACACCCATCCACTGTTACCCTCTGTCTTCTGTGACCGAGCCAGTTCTGTATCCATCTTGCCAGCTCACCTCTGATCCCATGTGACGCCACCTTTTGCACCAGTCTGCCATGCTGGACCTTGTCAAAGGCTTTACTGAAGTCCATATAGACAACATCCACCGCCCTTCCCTCATCAATCATCTTCGTTACTTCCTCAAAAAACTCAATCAAATTACTAAGACACGACCTCCCCTTCACAAAACCACGCTGTCTCTCGCTAATAAGTTCGTTTGTTTCCAAATGGGAGTAAATCCTGTCCCGAAGAATCCTCTCTAATAGTTTCCCTACCACTGACATAAGGCTCACCGGCCTATAATTTCCTGCATTATCCTTACCACCCTTCTTAAACAAAGGAACAACATTGGCTATTCTCCAGTCCTCTGTGACCTTACCTGTAGCCAATGAGGATGCAAAGATTTCTGTCAAGGCCCCAGCAATTTCTTCCCTTGCCTCCCTCAGTATTCTAGGGTAGATCCCATCAGGCCCTGGGGACTTATCTACCTTAATGCTTTGCAAGACACCCAACACCACCTCCTTTTTGATAATGAGATGACTGAGTCTATCTGCACTCCCTTCCCTAGGCTCATCATTCACCAAGTCCTTCTCCTTGGTGAATACTGATGCAAAGTACTCATTTAGCACCTCACCCATTTCCTCTGGCTCCACGCATAGATTCCCATCTCTGTCCTTGAGTGGGCCAACCCTTTCCCTGGTTACCCTCTTGCTCTTTATATACGTATAAAAAGCCTTGGGATTTTCCTTAATCCTGTTTGCCAATGACTTTTCATGACCCCTTTTAGCCCTCCTAACTCCTTGCTTAAGTTCCTTCCTACTGTCTTTATATTCCTCAAGTGCTTCATCTGTTCCTAGCCTTCCAGCCCTTACACATGCTTCCTTTTTCTTTTTGACTAGGCTCACAATATCCCGTGTTATCCAAGCTTCCCGAAACTTGCCAAACTTGTCTTTCTTCCTCACAGGAACATGCTGGTCCTGGATTCTAATCAGCTGACGTTTGAAAGACTCCCACATGTCAGATGTTGATTTACCCTCAAACAGCCACCCCCAATCTAAATTCTTCAGTTCCTGCCTAATATTGTTATAATTAGTCTTCCCCCAATTTAGCACCTTCACCCGAGGACTACTCTTATCCTTATCCACAAGTACCTTAAAACTTATGGAATTATGGTCACTGCTCCCGAAATGCTCCCCCACTGAAATTTCCACCACCTGGCCAGGCTCATTCCCCAATACCAGGTCCAGAATGGCCCCATCCCTAGTTGGACTATCTACATACTGTTTCAAGAAGCCCTCCTGGATGCTCCTCACAAATTCTGCCCCATCCAAGCCCCTAGCACTAAGTGAGTCCCAGTCAATATAGGGGAAGTTAAAATCACCCACCACCACAACCCTGTTACCTTTACATCTTTTCAAAATCTGTCTACATATCTGCTCCTCTACCTCATGCTGGCTGTTGGGAGGCCTGTAGAAAACCCCCAACATCGTGACTGCACCCTTCCTATTCCTGAGCTCCACCCATATTGCCTCACTGCATGACCCCTCTGAGGTGTCCTCCCGCAGTACAGCTGTGATATTCTCCTTAACAAGTAATGCAACTCCCCCACCCCTTTTACATCCCCCTCTATCCCGCCTGAAGCTTCTAAAGCCTGGAACATTTAGCTGCCAATCCTGCCCTTCCCTCAACCAAGTCTCTGTAATAGCAACAACATCATATTTCCAAGTACTAATCCAAGCTCTAAGTTCATCTGCCTTACCTGTTATACTTCTCGCATTGAAACAAATGCACTTCAGACCACCAGTCCCGCTGTGCTCAGCAACATCTCCCTGCCTGCTTTTCCTCTTAGTCCTACTGGCCTTATTTACTATGTCCTCCTCATTTACTTCACTAGCTGTCCTACTGCTCTGGTTCCCACCCCCCTGCCACGCTAGTTTAAACCCTCCCGACTGACGCTAGCAAACCTTGCAACCAAGATATTAGTGCCCTTCCAGTTTAGATGCAACCCGTCCTTCTTGTACAGGTCCCATCTGTCCCTGAAGAGAGCCCAATGGTCCAGATATCTGAAACCCTCCCTTCTACACCAGCTGCTCAGCCACGTGTTTAGCTGCACTATCTTCCTATTTCTAGCCTCACTGGCACATGGCACAGGGAGTAATCCAGAGATTACAACCCTCGAGGTCCTGTTTTTTTAACTTACTACCTAACTCCCTAAACTCCCCCTGCAGTACCTCATCACTCTTCCTGCCTATGTCTTTGGTACCGATGTGTACCACAACCTCTGGCTGTTCACCCTCCCCCTTCAGGATGCCCCCTGTCCGTTCAGAGACATCCTTGACCCTGGCACCAGGGAGGCAACATACCTTCCTGGAGTCTCTTTCACGTCCACAGAAGCGCCTATCTGTGCCCCTGACTATAGACTCCCCTATAACTATTGCTCTTCTGCGCTTTGTCCCTCCCTGCTGAACAACAGTGCCAGCCGTGGTGCCACTGCTCTGGCTGCTGCTGTTTTCCCCTGATAGGCCATCCCCCCCAACAGTATCCAAAACGGTATACTTGTTAGAGAGGGGGGATAGCCACAGGGGATTCCTGCACTGACTGCCTGCCCCTTCTAGCGGTCACCCATCTATCTGCCTGCACCTTGGGTGTAACCACTTCTCTAAAACTCCTGTCTATGACGCTTTCCACCACCTGCATGCTCCTACGTGCATGCAGTTGCTGCTCCAACCGATCCATGCGGTCTGTGAGGAGCTGCAAATGGGTGCACTTCCTGCAGATGTAGTCGCCTGGAACGCTGGAAGCGTCACGGACTTCCCACATCTCACAGGTGAAGCAGTTCACCCCTCTAACTGACATTTCTATCACTAATTAGTTAATTGATATAAAATAAATAAATACTTATTAAATCCTTACTAAATTATGATACACTTCACTATGTGGTCCCTTGTGCTAGATTTCTACAAAAAATATTAAATGCTGTCTAAATACAGTAATCTCCTCCCTCTGGTTTCGTTAGTCTACTTATTAATTAGTTAATTAGTGTTTTAATCAATTTTTTATCAGTTTTATTTTCAAATTCGGTACAGATTCCCTACCGGCCAATCAGGTCACAGCTTTCCTGTGACGTCACTTTTTCAGTTTTTTTCCCACCCGAGCTAACTTACTCTGTAAACTCACCGCTCCGTAACTCCGCCCTCCGAGTCTGCTCCAAGACACTGGGCAGAATTTTCCCGCTCCTTGGATGGCAGTGGAAGCGGGAGATCGGGGGTGCACATGAAAATCCCTGGATGGCTCCCTGACGCATTCCCGACTCCGTGGAAGTTTCTCCGTTGTGTGCAGGAATGCTGATTGGCTGCCTGCTACAAGGCAGTGGGCAGCTAATTTAAATAATTAAGCCCCTAATTTGTCCTCTCAGGTCTAACCCCGACATTGTGATCAAACCTGCTGACAAGGGTGGCGCTGTTGTTGTCTGGTGTACTGACCTCTACTTCTCAGACACTTCTTCCAACCTCCCCCTGGACCATGATCCCACCACCAAACATCAAGCTACTGTTTACAGGACTGTCACTGACCTCATCTCCAGAGATCTTCCCTATACAGCATCCAATCTCATAGTCCCTCAATCCCGGACAGCCCGCTTCTACCTCCTTCCCAAAACCTGCAGACAGGACTGTCATGGCAGACCCATCATTTCAGCCCGTTCCTGCCCCACTGAACTTATTTCTTTCTATCCTGACTCTATCTTTTCTCCCCTGATCCAGTTTTTTCCCACCTATATCCGTGACTGTTCCCTATGTTGTTTTGACAATTTCCAGTTTTCTGGCCCTAACCGCCTCCTCTTCACTATGGGTGTCCAATCTCTCTGCACCTCCATCCCCCACCAGGATGGTTTGAGGGCTCTCCGCTTCTTTCTTGAACAGAGGCCCAACCAGTCCCCATCCACCACCACCTTCTTCCGCCTGGTTGAACTTGTTCTCACATTGAACAACAACTTCATCAACTCCACTCACTTCCTTCAAATAAAAGGTGTCGCTATGGGTACTCGCATGGGTCCTAGTTATGCCTTTCTTTTTGTGGGATATGTCAAAAAATTCCCTGTTCCAGTCCGACTCAGGCCCCCTCCCCTAACACTTTTTCCGGTACATTGATGACTGTATCTGTCCCGTTTCCTGCTCCTGCCCTGAACTGGAAAACTTTATCACCTTTGCATCCCATTTCCACCCATCTCTCATGGTCCATCTCTGACACTTCCCTTCCCTTCTTCGACTTCTCTGTCTCCATCTCTGGGGATAAACTGTCCACTAATATTCATTATAAGCACACCGACTCCCACAGCTACTTTGAATACTTTTCCTCTTCCTGGTTCCTGTAATGACTCCATTCCATTCCCCCAATTTCTCTGTCTCTGACACATCTGCTTCAATGATGCAACTTTCCACAACAGCGCTTCTGATATGTCTTTCTTTTTCCTCAAACTGAGGATTCCACCCCTACTGTGGTTGACAGGGACCACAACTGTGTCCGACCCATTTCCTGCAGTTCTGCCCTCACTCTTTCCCCTTGTCCTCACTTTCCACTCTACCAGTCACCACATCCAGAGGATTGTCCTCCGCCATTTTTGTCACCTCCAGCGCGATGCCACTGCCAAAGGCATCTTCCCCTCCCCTCCCCTCCCCTGTCAGCATTCCAAAGGGATCATTCCCTCCGCGACATCCTGGTCCACTTCTCCATTAACCTCGACGCCTCGTTCCCTTCCCATGTACTCGCAGGAGGTGTAATACCTGCCCTTTTACCTCCTGTCTCCTCACCTTCCAAGGCCACACACACTCCTTTCAGCAGCGATTTGCTTGTACTTCTTTCAATTTAGTATACTGCATTTGCTGCTCACAATGCGGTCTGCTCTACATTGGGGAGAGCAAATGCAGATTGGGTGACTGCTTTGCGGAAGACCTCCGCTCAGTCCAAAAACATGACCCTGAGCTTCCGGTCGCTTGCCATTTCAACACCCCACCCCTGCTCTCCTGCCCACATCTCTATTCTGGGCCTGCTGCAGTGTTCCAGTAAACATCAACGCAAGCTCGAGGAACAGCACCTTATTTTCCAATTAGGCACAGTACAGCCTACTGGACTGAACATTTGGTCCTGATGTCTGAGCCCAACTCCCACTGGAAAATTCTCCCCACTCTGTATCATCCAGCACTTCCAGTGCATCCTGCCACTCATCACCGCTACTACCACCCATCCCTTCACCTCAACTCAAGCTGGCACTGTTTATACCCACCTCCCATTCAAGCTGGCACTCTTTTATGGTTCGTTCCTTAACCACCACACTTCAAGTTGGTAATCGTCTCCCTGCTATTGCCTCAGTTCAAGCTGCCATTATTTTCTGTCTCCTCCCCATTACCCAGTTAATGCTGGCATTCTCCCTCCCTGCTCTGTCAATCAATGTTCAGATTCTCCACATAAACCATTCCTCCTTGCTCCTGCTCCCTTCACTTGCTTTTCTCCTTTGTTGCCATCGATTCTTTTCTCTCCCTGTCTCTTCATTGCCATTCATTTTCTTCTTCCATCTCCCTTGAGTGCCAATCCTCTCGAATACATTTACTGAAAGGGATTCCAGCTGCTGCATGCTGTTGGTGCGCGCTCCTTTCAAAACTGACTGTCAGCAAGAAAACATTGGTGATATCTGTTTCCAGCACCCTGTGCCAGCATTGAACACTCCAGTGTATACCACAATCCGTACTGAGTTAAGATACTTTGATTTTTTTTTTCTCCACCACCCCCACCCACCCTGAATCACATCAACTTTGCATCTATGCATTAATTCCATTTCACACTCTAGCCATACAAGTTGCTTGTTGGAGTAAACTTGTAAATTTGAGACAATTTTGTTCTTTGGACCTGCAACTGGACAACATGCAGACTTGGGCTGATAAGCAGCAAGTGATGTTCACGCCACACAAGTGCCAGGGAATGACCATCTCCAACAAGAGAGAATCTAACCATCTTCCCTTGATGTTCAATGGCATGGCCATAACTGAATCCAACATATCAACATCCTGGGGGTTACCATTGACCAGAACCTTAACTGTAGCAGCCACACAAATGCTCTGGTCAGAGGCTGGGAATTCTGCAGTGAGTAACTCACCTCCTGACTTCCCAAAGCCTGTCCACCATCTACAAGGCACAAGTTAGGAGTGTGATGGAATACTCTCCACCTGCCTGGATGGGTGCAGATCCAACAAAACCCTCAAGAAGTTCAACACCATCCAGGACAAAGCAGCCTGCTTGATTGGCACCCTATTTACAACCTTAAACATTCACACCCTCCACCACCAGTGGCAGCAGTGTGTACCATCTACAAGCTGTACTGTAGCAACTCGCCAAGGCTCCTTCAACAGCACCTTTCAAACCAGCAACCTTGACCACCAAGGAGGACAAGGGCAGCAGCTGCATGGCAGCACCACGACCTGCAAGTTCCCCTCCAAGCCACACACCATCCTGACCTGGAACTATACTACCATTCCTCCACTGTCACTGGGTCAAAATCCTGGAATTCCCTTCCAAACAGCGCTGTGGGTATACCGACACCACATAGACTGCAGCGGTTCAAGAAGGCAGCTCACCACTACCTTCTCAAGGGAAATTAGGGATGGGCAATAAATGTTGTCCTCGCACATTCCAAGAATGAATTTTAAAAAAAACTGAATTGAACGTGTCTAGTTTGCTTCATGCATTAAATCAGCAACAAAGATCATCTTGGGTATTGAGAATTGAAGTTATAAGGAAAGGAGCTTTCTTACATTATAATCAGAATTGAGCTTCTTTTGAGCTTATCTCTTTCGGATGAGAAGACTCTTCAAGATGATCTAATTTTATTAGAGTAATTTAGTCCAGGCATTTTTTTTTCAGTATGGTAACTGATTCAAATAGCAGAGGCACGAGTTGAAAAATTCGGAAGTTCAGTGTAAGAAGGCAAACCAGGTGGAACAACTTCAGCCACAAGGCAATAAAGTTGTGGAGTAAATTAGTTGAAGCAGATTTCATGGTTTGATTCTGGAGACTATTGTCTGTGTTTCTGGAGAGAGGAGATTGAGAGTTATGATTCAATGGCAGAGAAAGTGAGGTTGATCTCTCTGGAAAAGAGAGACTAATTTCATTCTACAGACATTTTCCTATTCCTAAAATTCTTAGGTAAGGCTGTTACAACTGTAAGGAGGGAGCTTGCATCCCATCAGTCTGGGCTGGTCTTGAATCCAAGGGCAGAGTTTTCTGTTTTAGGTCGAGGTCAAATGCTGGTCCCGACCATGGACTGTGTTGGGAATAGTCGCCCAACATCAAAAACAACCCTCGACCATCACCCTCTGCCTCCTGCCACAAAGCCAATTTTGGATCCAATTTGCCAAATTGCCCTGGATCCCATGGACTCTTGCCTTCTTGACCAATCTCCCATGTGGGACCTTATCAAAAGCCTTACTGAAATCCATGTTGCTTTTTTGAGTTTTCCCCTACACTTTCTATCCTCTCGGGCCTCCGCTGTTTTCTGCCCTCTGAATCTGTCATAGGCCTCCTTTTTTTTTTCCTTGTCCAATCTTCTCTATCCCTTGACATCCAGGGTTCCCTGGACTTATTGGTCCTACCCTTCACCTTTACGGGAACATGTTGGCCCTGAACACTCTCTCCTTTTTTGAATGACTCCCACTGGTCTGATGTAGGCTTTCTACAAGTAGCTGCTCCCAGTCCACTTTGGCCGGATCCTGTTTTATCATATTGAAATCGGCATTCCCCCAATTCAGTTCCTTTTATTTCCGGTCCATCTTTGTCCTTTTCCATAACTACCTTAAATCTTAGAATTATGGTCAGTATCCCCGAAATGCTCCCCCACTGACACTTCTACCACTTGTTTGACTTCATTTCCTTAGATTAGGTCCAGTACCGCCCCTTCTCTTGTAGGGCTTTCTACGTGCTAGCTCAAAAAGCTCTCCTGGATGCACTTTAAGAATTCTGCCCCCTTTAGCCTTTTGCACTAAAGACTATCCTGGTTAATATTGGGGAAGTTGAAATCCCCTACTATTATTACCCTATTATTTTTACACTTCTCTGAGATTTGCCTACATATCTGCTCCTGTATCTCTCCCTGACAGTTTGGAGCCCTGCACTACACTCCCAGCAAAGCGATTGCCCCCTTTTTGTTTTTAAATTCTACCCATATGGCCTCATTTGAGGAACCTTCTAAGATATCATCCCTCCTTACTGCAGTAATTGTCTCTTTAATCAACAGTGCAATGCCACCTCTTTTACACTCACTCCCCCACCCCCCCCCCCCCCCTCACACCTCCCTGTCACACCTGAAGATTCTGAACCCTGGAATATTGAGCTGCCAGTCCTGCCCTTCCCTCAACCATGTCTCTGTGATAACAATAATATCATAATCCCATGTGTTAATCAACGCCCTCAATTCATCTACCTTACTTGCAAGACTCCTTGTGTTAAAATAGATGCAATCCAGCCTTGTGTTATTTGCTTGTAACTTAACAGGTCTATATTTGCTCTGCCTTCCAGACTGACTTAGTTTCTCTTCCATATTTTGCTGTGCATCACCCCCTACTGTAACTCCATTCAGTTTCCCATCCCCCTGCCAAATTAGTTTAAACCTCCCCCCACACAACAGCACTAGCAAACCTCCCAGCAAGGATGTTGGTCCCATTTCGGTTCAGGTGCAACCCATCCAACTTGTACAGGTCCCACCTTCGCCAGAAACAGACTCCGACATCTAGGAAACTAAAGCCCTCCCTCCTGCACCACCTCTTCAGCCACGTATTCATCTGCTCTATCCTCCTATTCCTAAACTCACTAGCAAGTGGCACCGGGAGTAATCCAGAGATTACAACCTTTGAGGTCCTGCTTTTTAATCTGCTACCTAGCTCCCTTGCCAAAAATTAAGGATGACAGGCGGACTCTGAAAGCTGGAGGACACTATGGCGGCCCTTCAGCACAGTAGGAGCTGCAGCATGCTATTGCAGGTAAGGGAGAGAGAGAACACCTCCATCTTGAGGCACCCTCTCAGCTCTTTTAAAAACTTTGAACTAAAAAATGGCCACAGCTGCCAGACAACCATTGTGCTCCATAGGCGGGCTGTGGCCAAGGGGGAGGGGGTGTCCCAGAGTCATCATGGAGCACTGGGCCCCATCGCTGATCTGCCACTGGGAGGCCGCCTCCAGGCAGCTGCCATACTGCCGACGCTGCAGGGGACCTGAGTCCACCTCTGATTAATGGCCTTAATTGGCCTCTGGTGATCTCAATATGTCAAACAATAGTTGCTCGCCCACTCACTCCTTCTCATGGCTTTACATTTTTCATTGAAGTGGTCTTCTGTCCTACACGACTTTTACCACTATCCTCTTTATTTTTGAAACAGAAAATACCAGTTAATATCCAGTTCTTCAATAGGAGTGGGTTTGATTTGAGTGAGACATTTGCTAGAAGCAGAGATTCTGAAATAGTTGTGTTGGGGAAGGATGATTTGGGGCAGAAGAGGTGTGTCAATCAGTTAAGGCTGGAATTTATAATAGCAGGATGCTGAATTGGCATTAACATACTCCCACGGTGAGTCTGCTTTATGTTACTGATAATTTCATAGAAATCATACAAAGTTTATGGCACAGAAAGAGGCCACTTGGCCCATCGTGTCTGCATAGGCCAAAAAACGATCCACCTAGTCTGTTCCCACCTTCTAGTATTTGGTCTGTAGCCCTGCATAATAATCGACTTAAATTTGTGTCAAAATAGAGGTTGGACTTTAGGATGTGTCCTTTTTGAATGAAAAAATTATGGAGTGTGGTGGGCTGGAGGTATTGACCTCTGTTTGCCATTGCGAACAGGGCATTATTCCATGCATGTCTAATATAGTGCAAAGAGCACAGAACCCTTGTCTGTGGTTGTTATGCTGTGAATATAGTCTTAACAAAAATCAGTGGGTTAATTAGGAATACCAGCTGGCATTTCACACTAAAATGCTCATTGGGATACAATTTGGTTATAAGCTGAAGTTAATTACTGTATATTCATATTATACCCATGTTCTGGAGCTGTAACGTCCTTGAGTTCAACATCACAATGAGGAGCTCCTAGAAGGACAAATTTCCATATGTACAGATGGTGGTTCTGCTTATGTCTGCAAAGTAGCACATTAGGATATGTTTTTGACAGGAAGGGGGAAGGGATAAGGGACTGAAAAACAAGATTGGACCCTGGTATGCTTTCGGTTTTCTGGAGGAAGATATTGTTTTTTTCTGCCCGTCCTGATATCTCTCTATCACCACTATTCATTGGTGACTTAACTCTTTGTATCCTGCATCTTATAGATCCATTGTAAGTAGATAAATTATTTTATTATAGTGATGAATTTCTGTTGTTTCCTCCTTCTACTATCCACAAACTTTTAAAACCCCATGCCTGCCATCACCTAATTTCTGCTTCCTGATTCACCTCGCCTTCTCTAATACTCATTTCAACCTTTTGCACTGTTCTGCATATATGCACTGACCCATTACATAGGTGTGTCAAGTTAAAAGAAAAAGCTTGGTGTAACACTTGGTTATTCATTGTTAGGGAGGACAGAAGATTTTATTTTGGCCATATGGTTTAAAAAGTGCATATTTTGATAGCTAAAATAAAGGCATAGAAAGTGCATATTTTGAAAGTAAATAAATTAAAGCCCCCCCCCCCCCCCCAATTCCCCTTCCCCCAATATTTGAAGAGTTGATTTCAGTAGTGTTTGCATTCTTTGAAAGGTGTGAGACTAAGTTATTCAGACGCCTAGATTTGTGCAGTCACAACTTGAGGGTGGAACTTAAACCCACAACTAGAGACTTGAATACATAATGTAGGCTGACGCCACAATACTGTACTGAGGGAGTGTTGCACTGTCGGAGGTGCCATCTTTCTGATGAGCAGTTCAACAGTCACCCTGTCTACCCAATCAAGTTGACTTAAAAGATCCCCCATCACTTCGAAGAGGAGCAGAGGAGTTCTCCCATGTCCCAGCTAGTATTTATCACTCTATCAAATCACTTAAAAGAAAAAAAATCTGGTCATTTATCTCATTGCTGTTTGGGGACCATACTGGTGGAAAATTGAAACTGTACCAAGCATCAGCAATGCTCTCTACAGTAATGTGTCCTCAAAGATTTTTCTTTTTTTGAGATCCAGTTTGATAGAGTATTGTTGAAGAAATATATTCCAAGATAAGGCCCGATACTAATCATTATGCTTTGTCTCTGTACAAGTTTCTACATTACAATTGATTCCTGCACCAAAAGATAAAAGGGGCAATAACATATTGGGGCATTTTCAGGTGACCTTTGTTACGAGAGTGCTTTTTAAAAAAAAAATGTTTATGAGGACTTATATTTAAATTGTGGAGATGGATTCATTGGAAGGCTGAAGATTTCATAGAAGCTGAACTTTGCTTTGTTGTTGACAGTCATTAAAAGGACACTTGACTTAAAACACCGGAAGAATCAAGGAGTGCTAAAAACAACCTCTACTGAAGATTACCTGCCTTAAGGTAAATAAGCAACAGGAACTTTGGACTAAGGGGAGATGTTTATAGAGAAGTCACATGTCAAGGTTTATGGAGGTCAAGAGATTGACTTTCTGTTTTGGGGTTTGAACTGTTTTGAAGTCAGTTGGTGTTTTTGCTTGCCAAGGAAAAAGAAACCCCAGCTCATTTTGCCTACACCTCTCTGAGACCCTGAGAAGTCCAGTCTATCAGTTCCTCTTTCCTCCTGGCTCCTGGAAAAACCCTGCGATTCAAGTGTGTGTTAGCTGAAACTCCTGATGCCACATTTCTCCTGAAAAGCCTACCAGACAATTTCTCGACATCTCCAGAACAAATTGCTTCTGAAAAGATCCTCAGTGACCTGTCTCCATATACCTGAACGCCAGACCAAAAGGGACAAGTGACATCCTTTCATACCTTCTCTTTTTTTTCTTCAAGAATTAGCATGTATTTGGCAAAAGTATTTTTAAAATCATTTTTTCTAACAGCTCTAAAGAGAAATTCTCTTTTTCAGTTAACCTGTGTGTGTGTGTGAGGAGCTAAGGTTAAAAGGGAACTTTCATATTTCAATCTGTGTGTTAATTCTTTGCTTCATTACTGGATAAGTCTTGTTTTATAATAAACTGATAATTTTGTTGTTTAATAACGAAACCTGGTTGGTGTATTTTATTCTGGGATAAAGAGTAGAGAATATGTTTAACCAAATCGGTAACTGGGAAAAGATTAAAAAAATATATATGTTGTGACCTGTGGAGAAGTATGACTAGAAAAAACAATGTACTCCTCCCACCTTGGTTGTAACCTGGCTTATTAAAATTGCCATCATGGCAAGCATGCGCTGCTGCTGTTCCAGTATGCTGCAGTGCTTCTGCAGTACAGTTTACAAAGCCTGGGTCTCCAGTTTGAAAAGGTGACTAGTTTGGTCCCTGCTCTGTGTTTGATTAGTTGATCTCAACGAGGGCGATAATAGATATTGCAGTTGGTCTCCGTGTTCCTCAGCTGGGTGGGGGAAAAGTGTGTACTTCTTCCATAATAAAAACAAGAAATGCTGGAAGCATCTGTGGAGAGAGAAGCGGAGTTAACGTTTCAGGTCAGTGACCCTTCCTTGCACTTCTTCCATGATGACTTATGCGGTGTTTGTAATACTGGAGGTGGGACCAATCCTTTCAGATGAGTAAGTCCCCAGCTAGGTTCCAGGAATGTGCTGAGTCATAGAGTTATACAGCACAGAAACAGGCCCTTCGGCCTATCGTGTCTGTGCTGGCCATCAAGCACCGATCTATTCTAATCCCATTTTCCAGCACTTGGCCCGTAGCCTTGTATGCAGTGGCGTTTCAAGTGCTCATCTAAATACTTCTTAAATGTTGAGGGTTCCTGCCTCCAGCACCCAGATCAGGCGAACTTACTGATCATACCTCGTATATTCATGTCTAAATCATGAATGTACACTACAAACACTACAAAGCTGGAAGCTCCCTAGGAAGCTCCCTTGCTGTTCAACTCTATCCATGGCCATCTGCTCCCATCCCTAACGTTTTCTCCCCCAATCTGCCCTCTTAAACTGTTTAAATTCCCCTGGCTCTTTAAATCAGTTCATTTTAGCCCTATCTAAAGGCTAACAGTTAGTTTAGTGTATGTTACCTGGGCCCACTGCCCTCCCCCAGCCACACCTGCTCTTTGTTTTCTCAATGAAATTGATCCGGATGAAACTGACGAGCACAGCTGCCGATACTTCAATCTCCGATCCTGCTGTCTTCACAGTCCAGAGTGTCTGCAGCCACGGCATGCGGTAAGTCCATTGAGGTGAAGAAGGAGCTGCGGGACCCGAGAGAAGTCCTGAGAAAAGGTGCCCCGAGCACCCAAAAAATCCACGAACGGCCCCCCCGGCCGCAACTTCAAAGCGCCCGCGGGAGATGGCTCGGAGAGCATCTGCAGCGCACTCTCGGCAATGCTGCATGCCTTTATTTAAACCACTGCAAAAAAAAAACCCTTAGCAAATGTAATCACCTCTAAGTCTGCCAAATGATGCTTCACCTCCCGAAGGACGTGGATGAGCTTTCCGGACGTCGATGGTGGGCACTGAGGAAATGGCTTATTACCTGCACCAGATTCCACCCCCCCTCCCCCCCCCTTTACCCCCCTTCCACCCCCCCCACCCCCGTCCCCTTCCCTGCTCCACCCTCTCAGCTCACCCCCTCACAACCCCGTCCCAGCCCGCCCCCCCCTCGCACCATCTTCACCCCGCACCCCCTTCCCCTGCACCCCCCCCCCACCCCCTCCCTCTACCCCTCCCCCTTGCATCCCCTCCTCCCACCGGCACCATCCTACACCTGTGTAGGGGCCCCAACAACCCCACTGCCTTGTGGGCGTCTCGGGAGAGACCAAGGCTAAGGGAGTAAACCCTAACAGAAAATCCGGAGCGGAACCCCGTAGGCGGTCATGTGTCACCTTTGGCATGTTTCCGGCAGTTCCTGCAGCCATACTGGTGCCAAACGTCGTGTCCTGCACTCCTTTGGACCCCACCAGAAAGGCCGAGAGGGGGGTTTTGACGACTGGGCAACTCTCAACCTCCATAAATTTGCCCAGGCATGCGCCATGGAGAGGTCACTCCATAGTTGCCTCACAGCGACTAAAACAACACGGAAGGCAGCAGTTACGGGTTATAAGTCCAGATAAATTGGCGTAGAAACTGGGCGCCACGGGTTGCCTTTGTCGGTGGGAGAGGTCATTGCACCTCACTGGACAGCTACCGCCCGCCTCAAACCGGGCAGCCCCCGGTCAATAAGGTTCTGTCCCGCCACAGTCTGCCTGCTTCAATGGGTGCTTGGAGCTCAGGGTCATTGCCCGAAAGGTGGACTGATACACCGCACCAAACAACATGAAAAAAGGAAAGAAGGTACCAGCCCTTCGCTTTGCAAGCTGGAACGTCAGAACTATGTGTCCTGGCCTGTCGGAAGACCTTACACAAATCAACGATTCTCGGAAGACCGCCATCATTAACAACGAGCTCAGTAGATTCAATGTGGACATTGCAGCACTTCAGGAGACTCGCCTCCCCGCGAGTGGCTCTCCAGCAGAGCAAGACTACACCTTCTTCTGGCAGGGCAGGGATCCTGAAGAACCAAGACAGCATGGAGTGGGCTTCGCCATCAGAAACTCCTTGCTCAGCATGATAGAGCCTCCCTCAAATGGCTCGGAATGCATACTGTCCATCCGACTGCTCACCACCTCTGGTCCAGTACACCTACTCAGCATCTATGCTCCAACACTCTGCTCCGCACCTGAAGCTAAAGACCAGTTCTATGAACAACTCCATAACATCATTAGCAGCATCCCCAACACCGAACACCTATTCCTGCTGGGGGACTTTAATGCCAGGGTTGGGGCCGACCATGACTCATGGCCCTCCTGCCTTGGGCGCTATGGCGTTGGAAGGATGAATGAGAACGGGCAGAGACTGCTTGAGTTGTGTACCTATCATAACCTCTGCATCACCAACTCGTTCTTTCACACTAAACCCTGTCACCAGGTTTCATGGAGGCACCCAAGATCACGTCGTCGTCACCAGCTAGACCTCATTGTCAAATCACACGCAGCTTCCACAGTGCGGACTGCGACACCGACCACTCCCTGGTGTGCAGCAAGGTTAGACTCAGACCAAAGAAGTTGCATCATTCCAAGCAGAAGGGCCACCCGCGCATCAACACGAGCAGAATTTCTCACCCACAGCTGTTACAAAAATTTCTAAATTCACTTGTAACAGCCCTTCAAAACACTCCCACAGGGGATGCTGAGACCAAGTGGGCCCACATCAGAGACGCCATCTATGAGTCAGCTTTGACCACCTACGGCAAAAGTGCGAAGAGAAATGCAGACTGGTTTCAATCTCATAATGAAGAGCTGGAACCTGTCATAGCCGCTAAGCGCATTGCACTTTTGAACTACAAGAAAGCCCCCAGCGATTTAACATCCGCAGCACTTAAAGCAGCCAGAAGTACTGCACAAAGAACAGCTAGGCGTTGCGCAAACGACTACTGGCAACACCTATGCAGTCATATTCAGCTGGCCTCAGACACCGGAAACATCAGAGGAATATATGATGGCATGAAGAGAGCTCTTGGGCCAACCATCAAGAAGACCATCACTGACCCGAAACGTTAACTCTGCTTCTCTTTCCACAGATGCTGCCAGACCTGCTGAGTGAATCCAGCATTTCTTGTTTTTGTTTCAGATTTCCAGCATCCGCAGTATTTTGCTTTTATTTTAATCAAGAAGATCACCCCCCTCAAATCTAAATCGGGGGACATAATCACTGACCAACGCAAACAGATGGACCGCTGGGTTGAGCACTACCTAGAACTGTACTCCAGGGAGAATGCTGTCACTGAGACTGCCCTCAATGCAGCCCAGCCTCTACCAGTCATGGATGAGCTGGACATACAGCCAACCAAATCGGAACTCAGTGATGCCATTGATTCCCTAGCCAGCGGAAAAGCCCCTGGGAAGGACAGCATTACCCCTGAAATAATCAAGAGTGCCAAGCCTGCTATACTCTCAGCACTACATGAACTGCTATGCCTGTGCTGGGACGAGGGAGCAGTACCCCAGGACATGCGCGATGCCAACATCATCACCCTCTATAAAAACAAAGGTGACCGCGGTGACTGCAACAACTACCGTGGAATCTCCCTGCTCAGCATAGTGGGGAAAGTCTTTGCTCGAGTCGCTCTGAACAGGCTCCAGAAACTGGCCGAGCGCGTCTACCCTGAGGCACAGTGTGGCTTTCGTGCAGAGAGATCGACTATTGACATGCTGTTCTCCCTTCGTCAGATACAGGAGAAATGCCGTGAACAACAGATGCCCCTCTACATTGCTTTCATTGATCTCACCAAAGCCTTTGACCTCGTCAGCAGACGTGGTCTCTTCAGACTACTAGAAAAGATCGGATGTCCACCAAAGCTACTAAGTATCATCACCTCATTCCATGACAATATGAAAGGCACAATTCAACATGGTGGCTCCTCATCAGAGCCCTTTCCTATCCTGAGTGGTGTGAAACAGGGCTGTGTTCTCGCACCCACACTTTTTGGGATTTTCTTCTCCCTGCTGCTTTCACATGCGTTCAAATCCTCTGAAGAAGGAATTTTCCTCCACACAAGATCAGGGGGCAGGTTGTTCAACCTTGCCCGTCCAAGAGCGAAGTCCAAAGTACGGAAAGTCCTCATCAGAGAACTCCTCTTTGCTGACGATGCTGCTTTAACATCTCACACTGAAGAATGCCTGCAGAGTCTCATCGACAGGTTTGCGTCTGCCTGCAATGAATTTGGCCTAACCATCAGCCTCAAGAAAACGAACATCATGGGGCAGGATGTCAGAAATGCTCCATCCATCAATATTGGCGACCACGCTCTGGAAGTGGTTCAAGAGTTCACCTACCTAGGCTCAACTATCACCAGTAACCTGTCTCTAGATGCAGAAATCAACAAGCGCATGGGTAAGGCTTCCACTGCTATGTCCAGACTGGCCAAGAGAGTGTGGGAAAATGGCGCACTGACACGGAACACAAAAGTCCGAGTGTATCAGGCCTGTGTCCTCAGTACCTTGCTCTACGGCAGCGAGGCCTGGACAACGTATGCCAGCCAAGAGCGACGTCTCAATTCATTCCATCTTCGCTGCCTTCGGAGAATACTTGGCATCAGGTGGCAGGACTATATCTCCAACACAGAAGTCCTTGAAGCGGCCAACACCCCCAGCTTATACACACTACTGAGTCAGCGGCGCTTGAGATGGCTTGGCCATGTGAGCCGCATGGAAGATGGCAGGATCCCCAAAGACACATTGTACAGCGAGCTCGCCACTGGTATCAGACCCACCGGCCGTCCATGTCTCCGTTATAAAGACGTCTGCAAACGCGACATGAAATCGTGTGACATTGATCACAAGTCGTGGGAGTCAGTTGCCAGCATTCGCCAGAGCTGGCGGGCAGCCATAAAGACAGGGCTAAATTGTGGCGAGTCGAAGAGACTTAGTAGTTGGCAGGAAAAAAGACAGAGGCGCAAGGGGAGAGCCAACTGTGCAACAGCCCCGACAAACAAATTTCTCTGCAGCACCTGTGGAAGAGCCTGTCACTCCAGAATTGGCCTTTATAGCCACTCCAGGCGCTGCTTCACAAACCACTGACCACCTCCAGGCGCGTATCCATTGTCTCTCGAGATAAGGAGGCCCAAAAGAACACTACAAACAGCAAGGGTCCCAGCACCGATCCCTGTGGTACACCGCTGGTCACAGGCTTCCGTTTGCAAATACCACCCTTGACCATCACCCTCTGCCTCCTTCCACCAAGCCAATTTTGGATCCAATTTGCCAAATTGCCCTGGATCCCATAGGCACTTACTTTCTTAACCGATATCCCATGCGGGACCTTATCAAAAGCCTTACTGAAGTCCATGTCGACTACATCAACTGCTTTACCCTCATCCACCCCCCCTAGTCACCACCTCGAAAAATTCAATCAAGTTTGTTAGACATGATCTCCCCCTGACAAAGCCACGCTGACTATCCCTGATTAATCCCTGCCTCTCCAAGTGGAGATTAATCTTTTCCCTCAGAATTTTTTCCAATAGTTTCCCTACCACTGACTTTAGACTCACAGGCCTCTAATTACCAGGTTTATCCCTGCTACCCTTCTTGAATAATGGTACCACATTCACTGTCCTCCAGTCCTCTGGTACCTCTCCTGTGGCCAGAGAGGATTTGAAAATTTGTGACGAGCCCCTGCTATCTCCTTCCTTGCCTCACATAACAGCCAGGGATATATCTCATCTGGGCCTGGGGATTTATCCACTTTTAAGCCTGCTAAAACAGCGAGTTAGCAGATCTCAGCCATTGTGGATGTTGTAATTGATCTCATTGGCCTTGATGCGAAGTGAGGTTGTCTAGACATAGAAGTTACAGGCCATTCATATCTACTAGTCTGTCTTGTCATTTACTCTTCATGGAGGCAAATATTTCTAATCACAGTTACACACCCTGTTCCTTTTATCCCTTCAAACTATTTCCATTGGGTGAGGACAGGGTCAAGCTCAGTATTGATAGCACCCACATTGAAATAGTTTACTAATGGCCGTTGTCCAGCCTCATGTAAACAATATAGTTCCCTGAGTAAGGTGCAAGAGGACTGGCAACATAAAGCACAGGAACACTAAGGCCTAGGCACTACCCTGGGCCCAAAACGTGGCTCAATTATGATGAGAATTTATTTTGAGTAACATGAAATTGCAGTTCACACTGTGCAGATTAAAATGGTTATTAAAAAAAACTTTGCACAGTATCTGCATCTTGGTTCTTTTACAATATGCATGACATCACACAACATGTGGGCACTGTAGAAGGGGGAAACTTTGATCATTTATTTACTAAATAAGGGTCATCCTGTGAAGTCAAAAGACACTGCAACCACAGATGCTGTTGGTCTTTTTGCCCTAATTTGCCCATAATGAGGTTGAATAACTAGTTCAATTAATCCAGCTATTCAAGCACTTCGACCCCACCCTATGTCACCATACAAGACTAAAGCAAACAATGCTATTATTTGCTAATACTAAAATAAATTCTACCAATCTCAAGCTCTTTGGCACACATGGAGGAGGGGAGCGAGTGTTCAGAAGTGACCGGATTCCCTGTTCAACTACTTTCTTTTTGTGTCTGTTCTGTCAATCTCAGCAAGTAAAAGGATGTGAAGTGAAATACTATTCACCTCTCTCACCTCGTGAGAATCAAAGAATTTCTAGTCCGTTCTAGCACAGGTTAGATCCACCTTCATTTGTTCTGTACTACCCTGTCAACAGGCAATGTTCCCCCACTTTCTAATTCAATTGTAACAATATAACAAATGTGAGGTTCTGGCGAGTTGGTTTTTGCTCTAACTTCACATTCCCTCTGTACACGTACTCAACAACAAAAATTTCTATTTATATAGTGCCTTTAATATGGTAAAACCTCCCAAGGCACTTCACAGGAGCATTATCAAAACAAAATTCAACACCGAGCCACAGAAGGAGATATTCTGACAGGCGAACAAAAGCTTGGCCGAAGAGATAAGTTTTAAGGAGGGTAGAGAGGCGGAGCAGTTTACTCCCCGCAAATTACTCAATCTGTCATTCCCTCCTCTCTCACATTTTTGTTGCCCCATAGCATTTATGTTTAGGGAGTCTCTGGGTAAGATTGCTTAACAGTTTAGGAAGGATTAAATTCATGTTTATACTGGCAGATTGCATGAACTCTTCTCTCGTACAATGTTGAGCAGCCGTCAGTACTTTGACTTGATTTCTGGACTGGGTTTAGGTAAAAGAATAAATATTTTTACTCTGAAAGCCGACCCCCTTTAAGGACTAGCAGTTAGGGTCTTTGTTACATAGGGTGCTGCATAAGAGGATTTACATTACATTCAGATGAGTTTGGGTTGGTTTATCTTAAAGTTAACCATTATGCCATACGCAGCTACTTCCCCTTCTGCAAAACCACACAATGATTATAATGTCTTTTGGTTGGCCATTAAACTGGATAATGGCATAAATTTTTCACAAGACAAATCCTCTGTTAAATTGATACGGCAGTGGTGCATGGGCAGAACAGAGCCATCGAATACTGTTCCATTCCCAATGCAATGGAGAATTGGGTTAAAGTTGCATTGACATCACAGCAAATTGTCTTGTACTCTTTGCAGGGAATGATGGATTATTGGTAATATAATGCATCAGTTTACCAATCACATTAAGCACATTGACCATTGTAATTTTGCATTTATTTTCAGGTATTTTCCCCTTCTAATTTTGTCGTCTTGCCCCCCCCACCATGCCCTTTTTCATTCATGGTCTGGCACTGTTCCACTGTTCTCCCCTGATACCTCACTCAATTCATCATTTTTAAGCCTGGACAGTGATTGTTGGCAAGTTGTTCAATTATGTGGACACTGCAGCTGAGCCCAAGCCTTTCCTCACCACCTCACCAGTACATTGTTTGGCTGGAGTCATAATTATGAGGAGTGGGAAAACTAGCTGATTTTCTTGAATTCAGGGTGATGAGGCCATTCTGGCTGCAATCAGCTAACTTGGCATGAACTGGTGATCAAGCCTGGGCCCTTGCTGGTCTGATATGATCAGTACTTCACTGTGGTTCATTTACTTTCAAAGCCATCTGGGTTGCATTTTATTTAAAATTGTTGCTTGATCAAAACATTGGTGTCTTCTGCATAATTATTTCTCCTGTGCTCAAAAATGCTTTTCATTACATTTGCTGGAGGCTGAGCTTGTTTTTTGAACTCGCCATAACTCTGCACCAAATACATTTGGAAGACTTTGTTTGGATGAAGAACTTTAGCAAGTTTTCTTTCTACTTTATTTTCCTGTTTCACAATGAATATATCTGTGTTATCTATGTTATCCTTGGAGAATAGAAGGCTGAGAGATGATTTGATAGAGGTATTCAAAATCCTGAGGGGTCTGGACAGAGTAGATAAGGAAAAAATGTTCCTCCTTATGAAAGGATAGAGAAGGAAAGGGTACAGATTTAAAGTAAAGAGTAAGCGAAGCAAAAGTGAAATGAGGAAAAACTTTTCTCGCGCAGCGAGTGGTTAAGGTTGGAATGTGCTGCTTGAGAGTGTGGTGGAGGCAGGTTCAATTGGAGCTTTCAAAAGGGAATTAGACTATATATTTTTTATTCAATCATGGGATGTGGGCATCGCTGGCTAAGCCAGCATTTATTGCTCGTCCCTAATTGCCCTTGAGAAGGTGGTGGTGAGCTGCCTTCTTGAGCCGCTACGGTCCATATGGGGTAGGTACACCAACAGTGCTGTTAGGGAGGAAGTTCCAGGATTTTGACCCAGCAACAGTGAAGCAACAGCGATATAGTTCCAAGTCAGGATGATGTGTGGCTTGGAGGGGACCTTGCAGGTGGTGGTGTGCCCATGCATTGACTGCCCTTGTCCTTTTAGGTGGTAGAGGTTGCGGGTTTGGAAGGTGCTGTCTAAGGAGCCTTGGTGCATTGCTGCAGTGCATCTTGTAGATGGTACACACTGCTGCCACTTTGCGTCAGCGGTGGACAGAGTGAATGTTTGTGAATGGGGTGCCAATCCACTGGGCTGCTTTGTCCTGGATGTTGTTGAGCTTCTTGAGTGTTATTGGATCTGCACCCATCCAGGCAAGTGGAGAGTATTCCATCACACACTTGACTTGTGCTTTGTAGATGGTGGACAGGCTTTGGGGAGTCAAGAGGTGAGTTACTCGCCGCAAGATTCCTAGCCTCTGACCTGCTCGTGTTGCCATTGTAATTATATGGCTACTCCTGTTCAGTTTCTGGTCAATAGCAACCCCAGGATGTTGATAGTGGGGGATTCAGCGATTGTAATGCCATTGAATGTCAAGGGGAGATGGTTAGATTCTCTCTTGTTGGAGATGGACATTGCCTGACACTTGTGTGGCGCGAATGTTACTTACCACTTATCAGCCCAGGCCTGGATACAAGTAAAGCGATTTACTTGTACTTCTTTCAATGTAGTATACTGTATTCGCTGCTCACAGTGTGGTCTCCTCTACATTGGGGAAACCAAGCGCAGACTGGGTGACCGCTTTGCGGAACATCTCCGCTCAGTCTGCAAGCAGGACCCTGAGCTTCCGGTTGCTTGCCATTTCAACACTCCCCCCTGCTCTCATGCTCACATCTCTGTCCTGGGATTGCTGCAGTGTTCCAGTGAACATCAACGCAAGCTCGAGGAACAGCATCTCATCTACTGATTAGGCACACTACAGCCTGCTGGACTGAACATTGAGTTCAATAATTTCAGAGCATGACAGCCCCCCATTTTACTTTCATTTTTAGTTATTTTTTCTTCCTTTTTTTTTACATTCTTTTTTACATTGTTTACAATCTTTTTTTGCATTTATTTCATTTCATCTTAGTTTGTTCAGTTTGCTTACCCACTGTTTTTTTTCAGGTTTGCACTTGCTGATGTTCAGTATTCAGTGTATTAACACCTAATCTGTACTAATGCTTTGTCTTTCAACACACCATTAACATATTGTTTGCCTTTGCTCCGTGACCTTTTGGTCAGCTATGTGGCCTGGTCCAATCTAGACCTCCTTTGTTATCTCTTGCCCCACCCCCACTTCACTTGCTTATAACCTGTGACTTTTCTAATATTTGTGAGTTCCGAAGAAGGGTCACTGACCCGAAACGTTAACTCTGCTTCTCTTTCCACAGATGCTGCCAGACCTGCTGAGTGGTTCCAGCATTTCTTGTTTTTATTTCAGATTTCCAGCATCCGCAGTATTTTGCTTTTATGAAAAACAGGCATATGGTTAAAAAATGTTTTTTTAGAAGAAGAAATAAAGAATAAAAAAAAAAGGCCAGTCATGCTCTGAAATTGTTGAGCTCAATGTTGAGTCCGCAAGGCTGTAAAGTGCCTAATCAAAAGATGAGGCTGCTCAATCTTGCGTTGATATTCACTGGAACACTACAGCAGGCCAAGGACAGAAATGTGGGCATGAGAGCAGGGTAGTGTGTTGAAATGGTAAGCAACCGGAAGCTCGGGGTCATGCTTTCAGACTGAGCAGAGGTGTTCCGCAAAGCGGTCGCCCATCTAAGTTTGGTCTCCCCAATGTGGAGGCAGCCGCATCGTGAGCAGCAAATACAGTTGAAGGAAGTATAAGTAAATTGCTGATTCACCAGGAAGGAGTGTTTGGGGCCTTGGATGGTGAGGAGACAGGAGGTAAAAGGCAAGTATTACACCTCCTGCGATTGCGTGGGAAGGGGATAAGGTGTCGGGTGTAATGGAGGTGTGGACCAAATTATTAAATATTATTAAAAATATAGGACTTGGGGAAAGAAAGGTATTTGGGCAGTTGGAAGCAAGAGGTCAAGTGATATCTCCAGGAATATGTCCAGAGTTGGCCATTTTAAGTGCAAACTTTCTGCCTGCTGTTGCTGGGGTGATAATCAGATGTTTGTACTACTTTGTTGAGACACTGCCACGTCTGTACCCAGACCCTATGCTTCAAGGCCCACTTGCATTTGGTCATTATTACTTCCCCATTCAACCCTGCTGCCTCCGAGTCTCAGTCTGTGCCTTTGAGTCAGAAGGTCGAGGATTCAAGGCTCTCTGCAGAGAATTGATTGCCTAATCTAAGTTGATACTTCAGTGCATTAGTGAGGGAGGTCTGCACTGTCAGAGGGGCAGTTTTTATTTCGAAGAGACATTAATCCAAGGCTTTATCTTCCTTTAGGTGGATGTAAAAGATCCCATGGCACTTTTCAAAGGAGACTAGGGGAGCTTTCTTGGTTGCCTTCGCCAAGATTTATCTGTCAATCCACACAACTTAAAAACTGATTATCTGGCCATTTATCTGAATGCTATTTATAAGATCTTGCTGTAAGCAAAGTGTTTGCCTACATTGCACTAATGACTACACTCAAAATATGGTAGTGTAGTGCATATGTTACTGTGCTATTACTCCAGAGATTTGATAGAATAATACAAAGAATGTGAGTTTAAATCTCACGAACAGTTATCTGTTTGAAAATTTGCATTGTTATGACCAGGTGAGAACGGGGTCTAGGGGTTCCCTCTCAGCCTTTTCCTGGTTTGACTGTAACAGGATTTAATTTTTAAAACGCCCTGTTTTTAGCTTCCCCTCAGTGAATCCTTGTTCACTGCTGTCCAATTATAATGGCAAAGAAATCAACCAGACAGGTTTTCTTAGCTTTAAACAAGAAAGGTGTAAGTTTATTAATCTTAGAACTCTAATTCAGTTAAAACTACTAAAAATACGTGACGCGACCATGCACACGCGATAAACACACACGCAGATAGAGACACAAAAGGAGAAAGAATCAAGGGGAAAGGTTTGAAGCAACAGCTGGAGGTCATTTACTGTCTTTTGAGTTTGATGTGGCCCATACACTTTTTCAATCTTGTTTCGATGGTTTTCTGTCTTCTTGAAATCCAGTTGCAGTCTCTGCTTTTCGTGAGAGAGAGAGCGAGAGACAGGGAGATGCTGTCTTCCTTCACGTTCAGTTGCAGTCTGACCCAAACTGTTCTGTGAACACAATTCAAACCAAACCTGGACCAGCAGGCCAGTCATGTGACTAGCTTTTATTTTAAACAACCTGCCTGGCGGTTTTGTGGATTCTATCAATCTTAGTAGACATTCTTAGTAGAGGGCTGGAATGCTAGCTTTCACACAATCAGTGTTGTGATCAGAATCCATTTGGTTAATTGAACCAGGGAGCAGTTCCATTGTCTTCAGGCAAATGTCTCCCAGAATGCAAATGAGCAATATGTTTTTTGCCACTGCTGTCTTTAAACAAGTCATCTTTTCAGTCCAGCTACAGTTTAAAATTAATGTTCCATGTGATGAAATTAATATGCCTCATTCTTGGTAGGTGTGGTTTCCATCACAGAATTCAGTTTTTAAAAATCTGGAAATGAAATGCTGATCTCAGTAAGAAAAAAAGTGGCCATGAAGCCTCCACATTGTTGCAAAATCCAGCTGGTTCATTAATATCCTAAAGGGAAATCAAAACTTGCTGTCATTACCCATTCTGGCCTGTACGTGACTCCAGGCTCTCACCAATGTGATTGACTCTGAATTGCCCTCTGCAATGGGCTAGCGGGCCACTCAATCATTGTCTTCTCTGGGGCAGCTAGAGATGAGCAATTGATGGCCAGATCCCATTAATGGAGGGAGAAAAGCTCTGTATTGGCTGTGAAGCTCTTTGGGGCATCCTGAGGTCATGAAAGGTGCTATAAAATGCACATCTTTACTTCTTTTCATCCATCCATCCATCCTTATTCCTAACCTACGTTTTTATTCCAAGTTTCTCCCTTATCTACAGTTGTTTCAGCACCTCCCAGTCAGCCTTTCTTGAAGAATGAAACAAAAACAGGACATAATTGCAGAAAGTGAGGCATACTTGTATTTCTGTGGGATGCCACTAGAGATCAACCAGCCTCTCGTAACAGCTTGATTTGTTTTTCATTGAAGCAGTTGGCTTTCTTTTGGAGAGCTTAAAGCTGACATAAAACTGATCCCACTCCATCATCAGGGTTTGCTTAATGCATTTATTAGTAACATGTTACTGTGTTCCATGAGCAGCTCTTCAAGCTTTGTGTCTCAGTGTGTTAGTCCCTCAGTTAATGAGCGTTGGCTGGTGCCAGTAATTGAGTAATGTTGAGGGTGTGCTTAGTACTAATCATGTTACACCAAACCTGCTCGACAATTGGCACCCACAGGAGTCACTAAGTGTCTTATCCGTGCAGTTTGTACATTCTTTTGTTTACCAATGGAATGAGATCTCCATTGAATGAGCAAATTATTTGGATATGATTTAACTAAATATTTTCTTGTCTGTAATTGGAGGGGAGAAGCCAATTAGGAGCTGTTGTGGGTGGAAGAGAAACTGTTTGAGCAATGATGGACCTCTGGTTGGGAGAGTTGAGGTCTGAGAGGCAACGGTGCATCGGGGGAAGTGGGGGGCTACATGGAAAGGAAAGGTTTGAGCCTGGGTTGGGCTAAGAGAAGACAAGAAGGCAAAGTGGGTTAGTATATTGTCCTAGCATCTTTGTGCCTAAGCTAATGGAGTGAAAGTCTCTTCTCTGCTGACTGTACAATGAAACGAGCATTCTTCATCTACTTTTTCGTAAGCAATGGACCTATAACACAAAACTTCCTTCAGCTTGGTACCCCTTCTTTATTGTGCCTCTGAACATAGAAACATAGAGAGATACAGCACTGAAACAGGCCCTTCGGCCCACCGAGTCTGTGCCGACCAACAACCACCCATTTATACTAATCCTGCATTAATCCCATATTCCCTACCACATCCCCACCATTCTCCTACTACCTGCCTACACTAGGGGCAATTTATAATGGCCAATTTACCTATCAACCTGCAAGTCTTTGGCTGTGGGAGGAAACCAGAGCACCCGGTGGAAACCCACGTGGTCACAGGGAGAACTTGCAAACTCTGCACAGGCAGTACCCAGAACCGAACCCGGGTCGCTGGAGCTGTGAGGCTGCGGTGCTAACCACTGCGCCACTGTGCCGCCTGAGATAAATGTGCTATGTAAATGCAAGTTTTTGTTACTGTTCCACTGAAAATGGAAGAAAGACTTGCATTTATAGTATCTTTCACGTCCACCAATGAATCAAAGTGCTTTCCAGCCAAAGATAAATAGGGTGGTCACAAGGACTTTAAACTAGTAAATGGGGGTGGGGGGGGGGGTGGCGGTGGAGAGGGGGTGCCCTCAGGGGAAGTCAATACAGTTTCAAAAACAAGTAACAGGGCAGAGAGTAAAGAAACAGTCAGGAACCCTACTTCAGGAACTCCAGGTAATGGCAAAACTGCAAGAAGTATACTGGTTAAACCAGAAGAGAGAAATAATAAACAGGCAAACAAAGCATCAGTGCTGAGGGACAGGTTAGTGGGTATAGCCCAAATAAGAGTTCTATATACAAATGCACGGAGTGTAAGGAATATCCTAGATGAGTTGCAGGCAGAAATTCAAATGGAAGATTATGATGTGGTGGCCATTGCGGAGACGTGGCTGCAGGATGGTCGGGACTGGGAACTAAATACACCTGGCTATAAAGTTTCCAGGAGGGACAGGGAAAATGGCAGAGGGAGTGGAGTAGCCTTACTGATTAGAAGTATTATCACCTCATTGGTGAGGGAGGATATAATGAGGGGAAAGCATCCAGTGGAGACCTTCTGTATGGAATTAAGGAACAGAAAAGGATCTAAAACTGTAATGGGTGTTGTGTATAGACCCCTGGTAGCAGTTCTGAGGTGTTAGATTGTATAAATGCACAAATTAGGCAAGTGTGTAACAAAAGCAGAGTAGTATTAATGGGGGATTTTAACTTACGCATAGATTGGGAGAGGCAGACCAGCACCTGTCAGAAAGGTAGTGAACTTCTGGAATGTGTCCAGGATAGTTTCCTACGGCAATGTGTCCTAGATGTAACAAGGGGACAGGCAATATTAGATTTAGTTATGAGTAATGAGCCAAATTTAATTAGTAGCCTAACTGTGCGTGAACATTTATCAAATAGTGATCACAACATGATCGAATTCAAGGTAGCGTTTGAAAGTGAAAAGCACGAATCAGCTACTAGAATTTTAGACTTGGGTAAGGCTGACTTTACCAGGATGAGACAGAGACTGTCCACGGTAAACTGGGTAGATCTGTTAATGGGTCAAACGACTGAAGAACAGTGTGGAATATTTAAAGAAACATTTAACGAAATACAGAGCGAGTATATACCCCTGAGAGGAAAAAGCTCCACTTCACAGAAAAAACAGACATGGACAACTAATGAGATCGATGCAAAGACCAGCAAAGGGTCACAAAGCAGCTTATAAGAGCTACTAAAAGATTATGAAAGGAAACTTGCAAGGGGCATCAAAATCAATAAGAAGAAATTTTATAGTTACATAAAGGGAAAACGGGTGGTCAAGAGCAATGTAGGCCCACTAAAAGCTGAAAATGGAGATATTGTCATTGATAATGGGGAAATGGCAGACATGTTGAACAATTACTTTGCCTCAGTATTTACAGTTGAAAAGGAGGATAACTTGCCGGAAATCCCGAAAAAATTAATAGCCGATAGGGGACAGGGACTTAATACAATTAAGTACAGTGGCGCAGTGGTTAGCACCGCAGCCTCACAGCTCCAGTGACCCGGGTTCGATCCTGGGTTCTGCTTGTGCAGAGTTTGCAAGTTCTCCCTGTGATCGCGTGGGTTTTCGTCGGGTGCTCCGGTTTCCTCCCACAGCCCAAGACTTGCAGGTTGATAGGTAAATTGGCCATTGTAAATTGCCCCTAGTGTAGGTAGGTGGTAGGGAATATGGGATTACTGTAGGGTTAGTATAAATGGATGGTTGTTGGTCGGCACAGACTCGGTGGGCCGAAGGGCCTGTTTCAGTGCTGTATCTCTAAATAAATAAAAAAATAAAAAGTAAGTAAAACATCAGTAACAAGGAAATTAATGGAACTAAAGAGTGAGAAATCCCCAGGACCTGATGGTTTCCATCTGAGGGTGTTAAAGGAAGTAGGGGAGTACATTGTAGATGCCCTAAGTATAGTCTTTCAGATTTCCCTTGATTCAGGAGTGGTCTCTCTGGATTGGAAAGTTGCACATGTCACTCCACTTTTTAAGAAGGGTGAAAGGGGGAACCAAGGAAATTACAGACCAGTTAGCCTGACATCTGTGGTGGGCAAGTTGCTGGAGTCTGTAATCAAGGATAGGGTGACTGAACACCTAGAAAAATTTCAGTTAATCAGGGACAGCCAGCATGGATTCATGATGGGAAGGTCATGCCTGACAAATCTCATTGAATTTTTTGAAGAGGTGACTAAGGTAGTGGACAGGGGAATGTCTATGGATGTTATTTATATGGACTTTGAGAAGGCATTTGATAAAGTCCCATATAAGAGACTGTTAACTAAGGTAGAAGCCCATGGAGTTGAGGGCAAATTATTGACATGGTTAGGAAGTTGGTTGAGTGGTAGGCAACAGAGAGTGGGGATACTCTGATTGGCAGGATGTGACTAGTGGTGTCCCGCAGGGATCTGTGTTGGGGCCTCAATTATTCACATTATTCATTAACGACTTGGATGATGGCATAGTAAGTCATATATCCAAATTTGCTGATGATACAAAGTTAGGCGGCATTGTAGACAGTCTAGATAGCATAAAATTGCAAAGAGATATTGACAGACTAGGTGAATGGGCAAAATTGTAGCAGATGGATTTCAATCTGGGCAAGTATGAGATTATCCATTTTGGACCAAAAAAAGATAGAGCAGGGTACTTTCTAAATAGGAAGAGGGATAAGTACAGTGGATGTCCAAAGGGACTTGGGGGTTCAGGTGCATAGATCTTTAAAATGCCACGAGCAAATGCAGAAAATAATCAAAAAGGCTAATGGAATGCTAGCCTTTATATCTAGAGGATTGGAGTATAAAGACACAGAGGTTACGCTGCAGCTGTACAAAACACTGGTTAGACCCCACTTGGAGTACTGTGAGCAGTTCTGGGCACCACACCTTAGGAAGGATATATTGGCCTTGGAGGGAGTGCAACGTAGGTTTACAAGAATGATACCTGGACTACAGTGTTAAGTTACGAGGAGAGATTACACAAATTAGGCCTGTTTTCGCTAGAATTTAGAAGGTTAAGGGGTGATTTGATCGAAGTCTTCAAGATATTAACAGGAAAGGACAGGCTAGATAAAGATAAACTATTTCCACTGGTTGGAGATTCTAAAACTAGGGGGCATAATCTAAAAATTAGGGCCAGACCGTTCAGGAGAGATGTTAGGAAGCACTTCTTCACGCAAAGGGTGGTAGTGGTTTGGAACTCTCTCCCACAAACAGCAGTTGAAGGTAGAACAGTTATTAATTTTAAATCTGAGATAGATTTTTGTTAAGCAAAGATATTAAGGGATATGGGCCAAAGGCAGGTATATGGAGTTTGGCCGCGGATCAGCCATGATCTCATTGAATGGCAGGACAGGCTCGAGGGGCTGAATGGCCTACTCCTGTTCCTATCTTCCTACGAAGTGTTGTAATGTAGGAAGCACAGCAGCCAATTTGTGCACAGCAAGCACCCACAAACAGCAATGTGACAATGGCCAGCTAATCTGTTTTTGTGATGTTGGTTGAGGGATAAATATTTGCCAGGACACCATAGATAACTCCCCCACTCTTCAGGATCTTTTACATCCACCTGAGTAAGAAGTTTTAATGTTTTATTCGAAAGATAGCATTTCTGATCTTGCAGCACTCCCTCAGTACTGGACTGGAGTGCTTCATCTCTGGAGTGGGACTTGAACCCAGAATTTTGTGCTTCAGAGGCGAAAGCCATTTGCACCACTCCTTCTTCCCGCCCCTCACCACCCCCAAAACATTAAATATATTGGACTGCTATAAATAAGTAGTTCATCCTGAATTACAATATTATGTAGATTCTAGACTCTCTATCTAGAGTAGGTAGAAACTGTTCCCACTCATGAAAGGATCGAGAACGAGAGGGCACAGATTTAAAGTATTTGATAAGAGAAACAAAAGTGATCTGAGGAAAACTTTTTCATGCAGAGTATGGTTAGGATCTGGAATGCGCTGCCTGAGAGTGCGGTGAAGGCAGGTTCAACCGAGGCATTCAAAGGGGAATTAGACTGTTATATGAAAAGAAAGAATGTGCAGAGTTATGGAGAGAAGGCAGTGGAATGGAACGGAGTGAATTGCTTTTACGGAGAGCCAGTGCGGACACGATGGGCCGAATGGCTTCCTTCTGCACTGTAACAATTCTGTGATTCTGATTCTGTGAAAGTGCTACCAACTGAGCCACCTCAATACTGCTACTATTATGATTACATGAAGGATGCTTCCACTGTATTATTAGTTTTTTTTCTTCATATTATAGTTACTTTTGCAGCAATGAATTCTCCAAGACGTAATAAAAGTACAAGAATGTCATTTCACTAACTTCCTGTTGTGATAGTGTTGGCCAACACTTTCTTGAACAGATTGAATTGGGCGGGTGTAAGAACGTGTTCAACCATGTATCAATCCATCGATTTCAATTTAATTTTATTTCTTTTATTCTTTCTTAGAATTATTATTGATTGAATTGCTGAATTGGCACACACTAGGCTCTGAATGTATTGTCAGCCGGTCATTGGTTGGCTGATTGCATTGGAGTTGCCTGAATTGGCCGAGTCAGCAGCACAACTCAAGATGTTGGTATAAGTTACAACATGCTTTTAAATAGCCGAGAGTGCTGCACTGACATTAGCATGTTTATTAAAGCACTAATACATTAGAGATTGCAAATAGGCAGGTCAGAGTAGCTGTGGAGTATTTGAAGAGTGAGGAGTTTAGATCATTAAAAGTAGGTGGAATCTTCAGAAATATTCATCGCTGCCTTTTGCTGAGTTATTGCAATTTTTGATGTAAAATACAAAGCATAATCTTGACTGACTGTCTTGACTTGTTCAACATTTTTCTGGTTAGGTTTGGCCCCAAATCCAATCAGTATTCCTGTCTGGTTATTGGGTTGACAGCTTTTGTTTTCCCCCTCCCCCACCCAACCAACTACACTGCTGTGGCAAAAATAAAGTGCACTCTTCTTATCTTAGGAAATAAATGGAGCATTTGTGAATATCCTCTCAGGGTAGTTCCTGTTTGTTTACATGTGTACTGAGCAGTGGTCCGTTTAATGGCACAGTACACAACAGCTACAGTCTATGTGGAGTTTTGTAAGTGAAAACTGTTTTGTTACCTTAACAGGTTAGTTAAGCATTGTAAATTCATTAGGTTTCCCAAACTTCCTACCAACAAAGGATTGGTCGCTAGAAATGGAAAGATGGCCTCTTATGCCTTCTCTCCCATTTTAGTGGGTAAATGCAGAATGGGATGTAACTGAGCTACAAGAAATTGATTTGAAGTGGAGCATCAGTCAGAATCGTACAAAATACCTCACAACTCTCGCATTAGAGAGGAGCAAAAGTCAACTAGATCTGATTACGCTGAGTACTATCTGAAGATTCGGAGGTGCTTATATAAGGGTTTTGGGGAATTGGGCTTGAATAGGCATCCCCAGGCTCAACTCTGAAGAATTATAGAAGCACAAAAGGGGGCCCCATCCTGTCCATGCTGTCTCTCTGCAAGAGTTAGTCCTACACCCCACCTATTCCCTGCATCCCTACAATTTTTTTCTCTTCAGAAAGTTATCCAATTCCCTTTTGAAAGCCATGATTGAATCTGCCACAAGCACACTCTCAGGCAGTTCATTCCAGATCCTAGCCACTCACTGTATAAGAAAGTTTTTACTCTACTTCCCACTTCTGGTTCTTTTGCAAATCACCATCAATCGGTGTCCTCTGGATCTCAACCTTTCCAATAATGGGAACGGTTTCTCTCTATCTAATTTGCCTAGACCCCTCATGATTTCGAAAACTGCTGTCAAATCTCCTCTTAACCATCTCTTGTCTAAGGAGAACAGCCCCAAATTCGCCAATCTATCCATGTAACTGAAGTTCCTCATCCTTGGAACCATTCTTGTAAATCTTTTCTGCGCCTTCTCCAATGCCTTCACACTTTAGGAAGGATGTGGTGCCCAGAAATGGACACACTCCAGTTGAGGTTGAACCAGGATTGTTATAAAGGTTCACCATAACCTCCTTGCTTTTGTATTTTATGCCTCTATTTATAATTTATGCCTCTATTAATCACTTCCTCAACCTGCCCTGCCATTTTCAATGATTTGTTCACATATACCTCTAGATCCCTCTGCTCCTGCCCCCGCTTTAGAATTGTATCCTTTATTTTATATTGCCATTCCTCATTCTTCCTAACAGAATGCATCACTTCACACTCCACTGCCCATTGTTTGATTGCAGGTTTGCCTGTCAATCTTTGATTCCAATTCACCTGGGCAAGGTCCATTCTCACCCCATTTAAATTGGCCCTCCCTCAATTAATTATTTTTACTCTGGATTGCTCCTTGTCCTTTTTCCATTAATCTAAATCTTATGATACCATGATCACTGTCCCTTAAACGTTCCCTTACTGACACTTGATTCACCTTGACCTACCTCATTCCCCAGAACCAGATCCAGCAGTCTCCTTCCTCATTTGGACTGGAAACCTACTGATGTAGAAAATGCTCTTGAACGCTCTTTGGAAGCTCTTGCCCCTTACTACCTTTACACTATTACTATTTGGATAATTAAAGTCCCCCATTTTAACTGCTATATAGTTTTTGCACCTCTCTGTAATTTCCTCGCAAATTTGTTCTTCTATATCTTTCCCATTAGTTGGTGGCCTATAGAATACACCCAGTAGTGTAATACTACCTCTGTTGTTTCTTAGCTGTAACCAAACAGATTCTGTCCTTGAATCTTCCAGGACATCCTCTCTCTCCAGTACTGTAATGTTCTCCTTAAATAATACTTCCACCCCTCCTCCTTTCTTTCCTTCCCTATCTTTTCTGAGCACCTTGTATCCAGACATATTTAGTACCTGGTCCTGCCCTTTTTTGAGCCACTTCTACGTAATCGGCATGTCGTATTCCCACGTGTCTACCTGTGCCTGCAGCTCACCAACCTTATTTATCATACTCCGTATGTTCACATACATGCACTGTAAACCCAATTTCAGCTTTATTGCATTCCCTCTTACTCTGACCCCACCTAATATCTTACTGTTTCTTATTCTAGTGCTATCTGCCTCTCTCAATTCTTTGTGCACCTTGTTTTTCCTCTCTCATGTTACCCCCTCGTTCCCATCCACCTGCCAAGATAGTTTAAGCCCTCGCTAATAGCACTAGTCAACCACCCCGCCAGGACATTGGTCCCAGCTCTTTTCAGGTGCACTAAATGGCAAACTGGGCACTGATTTTGATGGCTGTTTATACCCATGAAACCATAACTCACATCAGTAGCCACTTTTTTTTTAACCTTGCCATTCTCATCCACAATGCATGCCATTGCTGATTGAGAAAAACTACTAAACTACTCCCCAGACCTTAACCGTTGTGGGTCTATAGCTGGAACTTGTGTGGAAACTGTAGGGTGTTTCTCCTCTTCAGTTTTCCAGTGCCTAACATAATGATATGACATGGCACTGAAGTCATGAGTATAAGCTCGCATTTTAGCACACAGTTGCAGCAGTTTGAAGTGCCAATAACTGTGTGTCATAGCTTGCATTGTCTTGCATAGATATCCCCATTTTCTAAGTGAGTAGCGGGCCTACCTCCAGACATTTGCTGATCACACTCTAATTGTTTGTTAAAATAATAGTGAATTTCCCTCTGGTTACCTCCCCACCCTTAAAATTCCCAAGACTCAATTATCTATTTTTGCTCACCTCAGTAATTTTCTTTAAGTTATGAGAAAACAGTCAGGAGGTTCAGCTTGTTTTCTTTCAAAAGAGGAAACTTTGCAATATTCTATTTCAAATTTTCAACACTTTGAAAGGGTTTGACACAAATTGCTCATTGTGATGAAGTGTCCAGGTTTTAGGTAGTACAAGGCAATTATTAGGAAGTTAGAAGTAAGAAGGGAAGTTGGGGAGAGTATTATTTTTGTAATTTACCAATGATATCAATAGTTATTTTTTTAATGGCCCTGTTCTAATTCTATTTCTATTTCTGGGAGACCAGCATCCTTATGCAGACTTTCAATGTTTATGCTGCGAAATCTGACTGCCTTAGTTCTCTGGAAGATTTGTCGACCTAGTTCTTGCTCCACTTGGCAGCAGTTCAGCAAGGTTAAGAAAAAGTATCAAGTTATTCCTCCCGCCCACTCCAACCAAGCTGCAGAGGTAGACATGAAAAGTGAGTCCACTAATACCTGTACTACAACAGTCAGGCGTGACACAAGTAGATTGGGGTGTTGGTGACTTGACCTGTGACTCCTGAGTTGTGAAGTAAAGATCTGAATCACTACTGGATGAGTGCTGCGGGTTTATGATCTAAATGGGGCGGCACCTAGATCAGGTGATAGGAGTTGCCTACAGTACAATGACGTTATAAATTAGGCATTGAAAAAGCAGACAGCTGACTCATTGTTCCTTTGTAGGAGGCAACAAAGCTATATGAGACTGCTTCAGATTACTCATACCTGTGACACACCTTCAGTTTCTAAATAGAAGACTTTTGTTTTCTGTGGGTTTTTTAAAAATCACTACATTGAACAATTTAGTGAGAGCTGTGGAATAAGGCACATGGTGTTGTCTTAGGAATTTGAATTGAAATAGCTGTCTCAGAATACCTGGTTGGGAAAGGCGCCCTCAATGTAGTGGTAAGTCATACATAGCATAGATTGAGAATCAATCTGAAATTCTATGCTGAGTTAGCTGATTTTATTTTATTTATTTAGAGATACAGCACTGAAACAGGCCCTTCGGCCCACCGAGTCTGTGCCGACCAACAACCACCCATTTATACTAACCCTACAGTAATCCCATATTCCCTACCACCTACCTACACAAGGGGCAATTTACAATGGCCAATTTACTTATCACCTGCAAGTCTTTGGCTGTGGGAGCACCCGGCGAAAACCCACGCAGTCACAGGGAGAGCTTGCAAACTCCACACAGGTAGTACCCAGAATCGAACCCGGGTCCCTGGAGCTGTGAGGCTGTGGTGCTAACAACTGCGCCACTGTGCCGCCACTAGCTGGGACAGTTATTGACTTTGGCATCCTTGGCTGGACAAGAAGGGAAAATACTCCAGTTCATGCAAACAGCTGGCACAGATATGATGAGCAGAATGGCCTATTTCTGTTCTCTGTTATGGTTCCTGATCACTATCTAGTGACGGTGTGCATGGATGACCATCAGCTGAGATGAGCAACAGTCTCACTTGTGATAAATTTGCCTCTCAACACTCTATTTAAGCTCACATGTGAATAGTGGCCCTTTGTGGGAGAACCATGGAACTGCACTCCAACTTGAGTCAGCAACTCCAGGAGATGAGTGGAGCAAATTGCAGCAATAATAAATACTTTTGGGTGGAGACATACATAACCAGTATGTCTACTGCATATGTTGTCATGTGGCTCACATATGGCCACTTGTCATGGAACTGGAAGGTTGCTGTGCCCATGGAATTGTACTGCAATTTAGTACATTCTTTTCTTTCCATAATGTCTCTGACATGCTAAATAATTCTTGTGACAGCTGAGATTAAATTAATTGGTTAGTGAATGGAGTTAAAATACAGATCAGCCATGATCTAATTGAATGCTCTGCTTCCTATCTCCCCTTTGGTTCTTTTATGTAAATAGAGATATGTTACATGGTTTGTAGAGGATGTGAGCTATTTATGTTCCAGTCCATTATCTGAGAGCCGTCACCATTATTGTTTTTGTCGTATCAATAATTCAAAGAACATGTGCAATAGGGTGGGGCCAAAGAGAGCGAATTTGCTCCATTGTAATCACGCAGCCACAAACAGAAGATTTATATTTCCAAGAAATAAGCATTCAAGTTATGACAAGGTTTTGCCATGGTATCCTTCTGCTGCCTACTGTTTCCTTTTTATATGTTTCGTCAAGGTCACAGCAGTCATGACTTTTGTCTCCCAAAAGGGGATTTTTTTAAATGCTCACTCTTTTCATGAAACATGTTGGACAACACAAGGTTTAATGATGATATTACACTTCCCTTTGTTACTTGTATCTCTTCTTTGGCCTCCTTATCTCGAGGGACAATGGATAAGCGCCTGGAGGTGGTCAGTGGTTTGTGAAGCAGCGCCTGGAGTGGCTATCAAGGCCAATTCTAGAGTGACAGGCTCTTCCACAGGTGCTGCAGAGAAATTTGTTTGTCGGGGCTGTTGCACAGTTGGCTCTCCCCTTGCGCCTCTGTCTTTTTTCCTGCCAACTACTAAGTCTCTTCGACTCGCCACATCTTAGCCCCGTCTTTATGGCTGCCCGCCAGCTCTGGCGAACACTGGCAACTGACTCCCACGACTTGTGATCAATGTCACAGGATTTCATGTCGCGTTTGCAGACGCCTTTAAAGCGGAGACATGGACGGCCGGTGGGTCTGATACCAGTGGCGAGCTCGCTGTACAATGTGTCTTTGGGGATCCTGCCATCTTCCATGCGGCTCACATGGCCAAGCCATCTCAAGCGCCCCTGACTCAGTAGTGTGTACAAGCTGGGGATGTTGGCCGCCTCGAGGACTTCTGTGTTGGAGATACGGTCCTGCCACCTGATGCCAAGTATTCTCCGAAGGCAGCGAAGATGGAATGAATTGAGACGTCGCTCTTGGCTGACATACGTTGTCCAGGCCTCGCTGCCATAGAGCAAGATACTGAGGACACAGGCCTGATACACTCGGACTTTTGTGTTCCGTGTCAGTGCGCCATTTTCCCACACTCTCTTGGCCAGTCTGGACATAGCAGTGGAAGCCTTTCCCATGCGCTTGTTGATTTCTGCATCTAGAGACAGGTTACTGGTGATAGTTGAGCCTAGGTAGGTGAACTCTAGTGTCACGGTAACATAAAGGGTGCACTGCAGTCCTGTTTCCCTAAAGCAAGAGATGAATATATGCAACCCTACAGCTTACTTTCTCCCTCACCTGTTGTGTTAGGGAAGAGATGAATTATGACCTTAACAAACTTTAAGTAGAATCTTGCATTTATGGTTTAAACAGTGGAAATGACAATGTCCATTACCACCCCCCCCCCCCCCCCAACAAAGAGTGGGCTGGTGGCAGCAGGGTTGGGGGGGCATAAAATGGAGTGGGAGGCTTGGGGGCAGGGGGGCCCTTCCTGACCTGCTTCTGCCTCCACTGCCATTTTACACAGGGCGGCAGTGGAACGGCCCGCCTGCCCCAGGCCAATCAAGGCCCTTTAGTGGCCTCTTAACACCCTCTTAAGGGTTTTTGCCCGACGCCACGGGGATTTTACCGTTGGCAGGTGGGTGGCCCAGGCCTGAGAAAAGCTGCCTGACAAATGTAGATGGCTTTCTGACGGCTTGGGGGGGGACCCTCCTGATCGGGCACCCTGTGCCTGACGGAGGGCCGCCCTCAATGCCCCAACCACCCCCAATGGCCAACACGCCCCTCGCTCCCCCAGTCTACCCCCCCCACTTACCTCACTGGGGCCCGACCAATCACTTCCAGCGAGGCCCCAAAAATCTACCTTTATCTGGGGCCGTCCTTCCTCTTCTTGTGAAAGCTGGGTTGCAGTCCCAACAGTGGCCACTGCTCCCAGTGGGACAAAGAGCTGCCGGCCCGCTGATTGGCCGGCAGCTACATTAGGCCTCATGAGGTGGAAGTCCTGCCTAAGACCAATTAAGGGCCTGGAGGCCGAAAATCCAGACTGGATCCCCAGGCCCAGTGGAGGCGGGATTGCCACCGACTTTTCGGTCGGTGGACGGCTCCCGTCTGCCATGGGAAAGGTTCTGACTGCAGAGTCATAGTTATACTGCACAGAAACAGGCCCTTCGGCCCATCGTGTCTGTGCCGGCCATCAAGCAATATAATTTTGCTAGGCTATTTCATCTGAAACCGATCACACTTGAATTCAGTCTGTGCTGAGTTAACTGATATCAGCTGGGGTTGATGCCTGTGGCCTCTGCCCCTCCTGGTTCGGGTGAAAGAAAATCTCACAGGATACTAGCTCCTGATTGTTACCCAGTCAACTGTGCCAGGAATTGTATATATGTTGATGTGGGTGAGGTCAGGATCAGGCTGGTCTGTGATGCCTGCTGTGAATGAATGGCCTTGTAACACTCGCTGCCTGGACGCACATATGGCCACTTGACAAGGTACTGGAAGGTTGCTGATGCCCATTGAACTGGAGTGCAATTTAGCCAAATCAATAAAAGGTGTTTTTTTTTTCCCTGCCCAACATATTGATACTAATATGTTAAATAAACCGAGTGACAACACTGAGATTAAATAAATTAGTGTCCATTAGGAGGCCAAATTGTAAATATTGTGCTGAATTTAGTACAGCTGTTTGGTGCGGGAATAGTGGCTTGGGGGGCCGAAGAATCACATTGGAAGTGTCTGCCCAGAAACCCGAAGACATGAGGTTGGTTCTGGATTTAGTCAGTGGCGGGAAAGTACCGAGGTGGCCTTACTGCCCTGACATGACGAGAGTGCAATTTGAATTGCTGAGCACTTAGTTTTAATATATTTTCATCTAATTCATTGCGATTCAAAAGGGTCTTGGAATTAAGTGGGTGACGGGCGGCTTTCGCGTGCCTTCGGATTCCTGGATGTTGAAAGCTGGCGGCACCAAGGCCAGGCCTCAGTGCCGCGACAGGAAGACAGCCATGATGGGCACTGCATTGGGGAAGAGGGGGGGAGCGGAGGCCATTGTCGGTCTACAGTGCTGTGTGCTCTGCAAGGGGGATCATGGTCTTGGGTGGTCTGCAAGGGGGATGGAGTCATGGTCTCTGATGCTTTGCAAGGGGGTCCCTGATCACAGCTGGGAATGCCGGCTGAGCAGGGTCTTGGGTGGGAATGGCGGCTGGGCAGGGTCTCTGGTGGGAATGACAGCTGAGCAGGGGCTTGGGGAAAGGGAGGTGCTTGGTTTTGGATGACTGTTGGGTGTCCATACTGCTGGATGAGGGGGTCAGCTATCAGCGAGGGTGGGCACTGATGGCCATCAGGGAGTCTGCCAGGAGAAGTAGCAAAGGCACAGCTGCCAAAGTATGGTTGTTTCTGCATCAACAGCGCTCTAGAGGCCCGCTGATCACTTGGCATGCGTCTCATACATCCTGTCTTTTTGGACCCCATGGTGTGATGCAGCGCCTGCGATGGAGGGAGGGCTAGGAGGCAGCTGCGCTTGCCCGTGAAGCTCCATGATGAGAGCAGTAGCAGCTGACCATGTCAAGAAGGGCCCACCTGTGCCACAGAATGTACCGGACTCGAATAAGCTACCTCCAAATATCTGTCTGTCACTGACTTATGCATCCTACTGCAGGACTAATTGCGACCTATAGGATTTGTGGGGTCACCCTTTGCCAGTGGCCCTGAAGATCACAGTGAGCCTGAATTTTTATGCATCTGGATCATTCCAAGCATCCACTGGGGACATGTGTGGGGTCTCGCAGTCAGCAGCCCACTGCTGCATCAAGAAGGTGGCCAATGCCTTGTTTAAGAGCGCTGGCCACTATGTACGCTACCTGACAGTCAGGCCAAGAGGGCCATCGGATTCGGGGCCATCGCTGGATTTCCCCCAGGTGCAACGTGTGATAGATCGCAAGCATGTGGACATCAAGGCTCTAACGGACCAGCCAGCTGCCTTCATCAACAGGAAGGGCTTCCATTCCATCAACCTTCAACTGGTCTGCGACCACCAAAAGCATTTCCTGCAGGTGTGTGCCCGCTTCCCGGGAAGCAGCCATAACTCCTACATGCTTCGACAGTCCCAGGTGCCACAGCTTTTCAGCCACACCCCCCGCTCGCCTTCAGGGATGGATTCTTAGGGACAAGGACCACCCATTAAAGATATGGCTACTGATGCCTGTCAGGAACCCTCTCACTGCAGCAGAGGAGAGGTACAACACTTGCCACAGCTCCACCCGAGTGACCATCGAGCAGCCATTGGGCTGCTGAAGATGAGATTCCTTTCCTAGGTCGATCTGATGGTTCCCTGCAGTATGTCCCAGTGAGGGTCTTGCATATCATGGTGGTCTGTTGTGCTCTGCACAATCCAGCACTGCAAAGGGTGAAGGCCTTGCATGACAAGGATATGATTGATCGACACTCCTCAACCAATGAGGAGGATAATGAGCAGGCAGCGCTGGAGGCCAGGCACATTGAGCGATGGGTTAAGGAGGCAAGAGACAATCTCCACATGCTTACCTGATGGCCACTCAGTGAAAACAATAAAGACTCACCTGGACGCATGCAGTCTATCGCCTCCTTTCTATTTGTGTTCCATGCCGTGCACCCTTCGTAATGGGAGTGAGCTGTGAAAAAGGTGGCCTGTGGGTGAAATGCAGCAATGCATCTATCAGGATGAGGTGATGCCAAACCCCCCTCTGCCAGCGCAGTTGCAGTGCCTCCCTCCTCATGTCCTGCTTCCTCCTGTGTAGCAACTTGCAGTCCCTAAAAAGGAGAGAGATATGGAGAAGTCCCCTTGACAGAACGAAGGAGATCATTGATCTTCTTGCGGCACTGTACCCATGTCTAGGGAGTGACCCCACGGTAGCTGACCACCTCGGCTATCTCCATCCAGGCTTGCTTGGTCAGGCGGGAGGACCTCTTCTTGCCACTACTGGGCAAGAGAACCTCCTGCCTTTTCCTTGCAGCCTGAAGGAGAATCACGAGGGAGGCATTGCTAAACCGTGGGGCCACCCTGTGTCTTATATCCGTCATCCTGCAGGGTCTGGGGGGGGGGTGGGGGTCACTCCAACACCAGTTTCCATTGTGAACCGTTGGTGTCAAATCAGTCCAAGGCAGCAATGCAAGCAGGGTTGGGAGGGCTTTAAATATGGCGCAAGCATCTGCGCTGGAGTCATCCGATACCATATTCAGAGTCTCGCATCCCACACCGCCGTATGATTGACCGGGCCCCCTGCCTCATTATGTAAAGTGGCTGCCCGCCGCGTGATTGCTGTGGACTGGCTGCCCACATGACTAATGGGAACTGTGCACATTTCTGGGTCTACTGCAGGGACCTGCGATGGGATCACTAAATTCAGCTCAGAATTTGATGGCCAAATGTACCTTTATCATTTGCTGCTGAAGTTCTTAGCATTGAAATTCACAATGAGGACTTGCAGAGTAGAATTGTACCCACCCACCTGAAATTCTGGGTCACGCCAATTTCATAATGTTTGTCAGGTGAGCACAGCAATTCTGACACGAGATGCTCTTGTCTGAGCAGGGGAGAAGAATTTATTTGCATTATCTTCCCGCAAAATTAGTGGATCCACAGACCTAAGGGTTGAGGATTGGTACAAAGGATTTTGACGGATCCAAGAAGGTTCCTGGTTCCGTCTTAAACTTGGCACCCTTCCCACATTAGCATTACACCAGAAAACTGTCCTCCCCAAGGAGTTCAGGGCTTTTTTTTGTTTATCTCTTTTGAGGTTTACAACATCAGAACAGCTCGGGTAAATTAGCAAGATTAGAGAGAAACTTCTTTCTCCCCTAGAGGATAGTGGACTAGACGCTTGGTAAAAATCGGCAATTGAATTAATTGACATCTTTAAAAGGGACCTGGAGCAATATTTGTTGAGTGGGATGATTGAGGGTTATAGAGAAGTTAATGACACAGCTTGATTTATTTTTGCACTATGTAGGAGAAGAAATGAAGTGTACCTTAGGGATCGACGGGCAGTGACAGTAGGAAATGTCTACAATAATTATATTGTGCATCATATATCAGTAATCCATACTTGGACTCTGGGTGGAATCAGCTTGATCAGCCAAGTGGTCGTATTGCTACACAATTTATGTTTTTAACTCTGTATCATAAAGCTATTATTCTAAAGTTACACTAGCTCAGAAATCCATAACATGCCAAGGGCAGTAAAGCGTGAGCTTATGGAAAAAGCTCAAAGGTTTAAGTATCCAAAGGCCTTCTGAACTAGACCCTAGGATCTTTTAACAAATGAGTGAGTAATCATTTTCAGGTGCTCCATAAATATAGGAGCTGGACTTGAGGACTGATTCAATTCAATATTCCAAAAAAGGAGTGATTGGAGAACTGAGGAATTATGAGCCAATTATCTTAACATCAGCAGTTGTTAAGTGTTTGGGATGCTTTCAGTATTCATTAAAGTAGAGGAAGCTTTTGGAAGTATAGGTAATGCCTCACTGTTTCCATCTTTGATGGAATACTCCCCATTGCCTGGATGGGTGAAGCTCCAGCGACACTCGAGAAGCTTAACACCATCCAGGACAAAACAGCCCACTTGATTGGCACCCCATCCACCACCTTAAACATTTCTGTTATTACCTCTACATCATATTGCCATACTGCTAGTTGTGCTTGTAGCTCACCAACCTTATTCACCACACTTTGTGCATTTACATACATGCATTGTCAACCTGTCTTTGTATTCCTCCTCATCCTTCTTGGTCTGCTCCCTATCTAATATGGCACTACTTCCTTCTCCAACACTCTCACTCCTTTTTGCACCTTATTTCTCTTTTCTACTTCTATATGCTGGTGCCCACCCGCCCCAATCCTGCCAATTCAGTTTAAACCCTCCCCGACCACACCAGTGAACCTCCATATGAGGATATTGGTCCCAATCCTGTTGAGATGCCTCCTGCCTTTGAACTGATCCCAATGCCCCAAGAATCTGATGCTCTCCCTCCTGCACAATGTCTCAAGCTATGCATCAATCCTCCCTATCTTCCTATTTCTATTTCTCTAGCATGTGGCACTGGGAGTAATCCAGAGCTTACTACATTCGAGGTCCTACTGTTTAACTTCCTCCTTAGCTCCTGAAAATCTGACCATAGGACTTCAATATCTGCTCTCTTTGTCATTGGTATCAACATGTACCACAACGTCTGGCTCACTCCTTCCCTCTGCAGAATATTCTGCACCCTCTCTGTGTTGTCCTTTACCCTGGCACCAGAGAGGCAACACACCATGCTGGAGTCATGATGACAGTTACAGAAATGCCTGTCTGTCCACCGAACTATGAAATCTCCTATAACGACTGCATTTCTACTAAGAACATAGAACTAGGAGCAGGAGTAGGCAATTCAGCCCCTCGAGCCTGCTCAGCCATTCAATAAGATCATGGCTGATCTCATCTCGGCCTCAACTCCACTTTCCTGCCCGTTCTCCATGACCTTTCAACCCATTACTAATTAAAAATCTGTCTATCTCCTCAAATTTACTCAATGTCCCTGCATCCACCTCACTCTGGGTAGTGAATTCCACAGACTCACGACCCTTTGAGAGAAGTAATTTTTCCTCATCTCTGTTTTAAATCTGCTACCCCTTATCCTAAAACTATGACCTCTCGTTCTAGATTGCCCCACAAGAGGAAACATCCTCTCTACATCTACTTTGTCAATCCCCTTAATCATCTTTTATACCTCCATTAGATCTCCTCTCATTCTTCTAAACTCTGGAGAGTAAAGGCCTAAACTGCTCAATCTCCCTTCATAAAACAAACCCCCCCCATCTCTGGAATCAATCTAGTGAACCTCCTCTGAACTGCCTCCAATGCAACTACATCCCCCCCTCAAGTAAGGGGACCAAAACTGTATGCAATACGCCAAGTGCGGTCTCACTAATGCCTTGTACAGTTGCAGCAACATTTCCCTATTTTTATATTCTATTCCTTTAGCAATAAATGCCAAAATTCCATTTGCCTTCCTTATTACCTGCTGTACCTTCGTACTAGTTTTCTGCATTTCATGCACGAGGACACCCAGATCTCTCTGCACCCGAAGCACTCTGGAGTTTCTCTCCATTGAGATAATCTGCCTTTCTATTCTTCCGACCAAAATGGATAACCTCACACTTATCCACGTTAAACTCGATCTGCCAAATTCTGGCCTATTCACCTAACCTATCCATATACATTTGTAATTTTCTTATTTCTTTATTGCAACTTACTATCCCACCTATTTTAGTGTCATCTGCAAATTTGGCTATAGTACCTTCTATCCCTGCGTCCAAGTCATTAATATAGATTGTAAATAGTTGGGGCCTGAGGACCAAACCCTGTGGCACCCCTCTGGTTACATCTTACCAACCAGAAAAAGACCCATTTATCCCGACTCTCTGTTTTCTGTTGGTTAGCCAATCCTCTATCCAAGCTAATAAATTGCCCCTAACCCCATGTGATCTTACCTTGTATATTAAGCTTTTGTGCGACACCTTATCAAATGCCTTCTGGAAGTCCAGATATAGTACATCTACAGGATCCCCAATACCACTTTACATGTTACAGCTTTGAAGAACTCTAGCAAATTAGTCAAACATGATTTACCCTTCATAAAACCATGCTGACTCTGATGGATTGCGTTTTGACTTTCTAAATATTCTGTTATTACTTCCTTAATAATGGATTCTAACAATTTCCCAACGACAGATGTTAAACTAACTGGTCTCTAGTTTCCTCCTTTCTGCCTCCCTCCCTTTTTGAATAAGGGCGTTATATTAGCTTTTTTCCAATCCACTGGAACCTATCCCTCATCCAGGGAATTTCGGAGTATTATAACCAATGGATCCACAATCTCTGCGGCCACTTCGTTTAAGGCCCTAGGATGTAAGCCATCAGGCCCTGGGGACTTGTCTGCCTTCAATCCCAATAGTTTGCTCAGTACTTTTTCCTAGTGATTATGATTGTTCTAAGTTCCTCCCTTTCTATAACCTAGTGTCCTCCACTGTGAAAACTGAGGCAAAATACTGATTGTGTTTCTGCCATTTCTGTGTTCCCCTCTATTAACTCCCCAGTCTCATCCTCCAAAGGACCAACATTCACTTTAGCTACTCTCTTCCCTTTTATATACTTACAGAAGCTTTTGCTATCTGTTTTTATATTTTGCGCTAGTTTTCTTTCATAATTTACCTTTGCTCTTTTTATTTTTTTTAGTAACTCTTTGTTGATCTTTAAAAGTTTCCCAATCTTTCAGCCTACCACCGGCCTTTGCAATATGGTATGCCTTAGTTTTTGTCTCTGTTATCCTTAACTCCCTTGCTTAGCCATGGATGTTTTTCCCCCTCTTAGAATCTTTCATCCTCTCTGAAATATATTTTAGTTGGGAGGAATTGATTATCTCCTTAAAATTCTGCCATCAACTGTCCTACCTTTTAGTCTTCCTGCCCAGTCCACTAGGGCCAAATCTGCCCTCATTCCTATGTAATTACCTTTGTTTAACTCCAGAATGCTAGTGTGGGACTCCAATTTCTCGCCCTCAAGCTGAATTTGAAATTCTAGCATGCTATGATCACTCTTCCCTAGAGCATCCTTAACTATGAGGTCATTAATTAATCCCACCTCATTACACAATACCAACTCCAGAATAGCTTGCTCCCTGGCTGGTTCCACAACATATTGCTCCAAAAAACAATCTCTAATACATTCAATGAACTCTCCCTCAAGGCTACCCTTGCCAATTTGATTAATCCAGTCTATATGTATATTAAAATCACCCATGATGATTGCCGTGCCTTTCATACAAGCCCTCAGTATTTCCTGGTTTATACTGTGCCCCACTGCGGAACTACTGTTTGGGGGCCTATAGATTACTCCCACCAGGGACTTCTTTCCCTTGTTATTTCTTATTTTTACTCAGACTGATTCTACATCTTGATCTCCAGTGCCCATATCGTTTCTCACTACAGCATTAATCTCTTCCTTTACTAACAAAGCTACACCACCTCCTTTTCCTTCCTGCCTATCCTTCCAAAATACTGAGTACCCTTGGATATTCTATTCCCAAACCTGGTTTCCCTGGAACCAAGTCTCAGTAATCGCCACTAAATCATACTCATTCGACTCTATTTGTGCTGTTAACTCATTCATTTTATTCCAAATGCTTCGTGCATTTAGATCCTTTTTGTGCTGTTCCCTCCTGTGCTGTCCGATGCCCATTGGTGCCATGGTCTGAACTGCAGCTCTTCAAGGTGTTGTCACTCCCAGCAGTCACCAATGCTGAGTACCAGTTTGAGAGTGACGCATGCCCCGAAGACTCCTGCACTTCCTGCCTCTTCCTACTCCCATCTACTATCCTGAACTCTGACTGTGGGGTGATCACCTCCTGGAACATACGATTCAGGAAACTCTCCTGGTCCTTGATGCTGCGCAGTAACTGCAGCTGCCCATCAAACTCGACAATCCTGAGCTAGAGCTGCAGCAGCTGGAAAGAATTGCCTACACATGTAGTCCCCCAAGACACATGAAGATTTCTGAAATTCCCATGTGGCACAGGAATTGCAAGCAACAAGTCTCAGCTGCCCATCCATGATCCAAGAAAAATATCTGCCTTTTTTATAATCTAATTAGTACCTTGTATAAAGTATTAATTTTAATTAAAGTGCCTCTAAATCTGCTCTGTGCTGAGACTCTTATTATGGTTCACTCTTCCATCACCCCTGACACCTCGTCCCCTTCCCACAGCACCTTCCCATGCAATCACAGAAAGTGTAACACCTGCCCTTTTACCTCCTCTCTCATCATCATCCAAGGCCCTGAAAACTTCTTTTAGGTGAAGCAGTGACTTACTTGTCCTTTTTAACAATTTAGTATAATGTATTCGCTGCTCACAATGCGGTCTCCTCTACATTAAGGATACCCAACACAGATTGGGTGACCGCTTTGTGGAAGACCTCTGCTCAGTCCATAAGCATAACCCCAAGCTTCTGGTTGATTGCCATTTTAATTCACCACCTTGCTCTCATGCCACATTCTTGTCCTTGGCCTGCTGCACTGTTCCAGTGAAGCTCAATGCAAGCTCGAGGGACAGCAACTCATCATCTGATTAGACACTACAGCCATCTGGAGTCAACATTGAGTTCAACAACTTAGGCCCGTGACTGCCATTTTTATTTTTTTTTACAATGTGCTAGTCTTAAACTTGTTTTTCATGTTTTTGCTTTCGGACAGAGCTATTTATTATTCTGCCATTAGCACTCTCTCTGGACGAATGCTTTGTCTTTTACAACAGCTAAGAAGGAATTTTCCTCCACACAAGATCAGGGGGCAGGTTGTTCAACCTTGCCCGTCTAAGAGCGAAGTCCAAAGTACGGAAAGTCCTCATCAGAGAACTCCTCTTTGCTGACGATGCTGCTTTAACATCTCACACTGAAGAATGCCTGCAGAGTCTCATCGACAGGTTTGCGTCTGCCTGCAATGAATTTGGCCTAACCATCAGCCTCAAGAAAACGAAAATCATGGGGCAGGATGTCAGAAATGCTCCATCCATCAATATTGGCGACCACGCTCTGGAAGTGGTTCAAGAGTTCACCTACCTAGGCTCAACTATCACCAGTAACCTGTCTCTAGATGCAGAAATCAACAAGCGCATGGGTAAGGCTTCCACTGCTATGTCCAGACTGGCCAAGAGAGTGTGGGAAAATGGCGCACTGACACGGAACACAAAAGTCCGAGTGTATCAGGCCTGTGTCCTCAGTACCTTGCTCTACGGCAGCGAGGCCTGGACAACGTATGCCAGCCAAGAGCGACGTCTCAATTCATTCCATCTTCGCTGCCTTCGGAGAATACTTGGCATCAGGTGGCAGGACTATATCTCCAACACAGAAGTCCTTGAAGCGGCCAACACCCCCAGCTTATACACACTACTGAGTCAGCGGCGCTTGAGATGGCTTGGCCATGTGAGCCGCATGGAAGATGGCAGGATCCCCAAAGACACATTGTACAGCGAGCTCGCCACTGGTATCAGACCCACCGGCCGTCCATGTCTCCGTTATAAAGACGTCTGCAAACGCGACATGAAATCGTGTGACATTGATCACAAGTCGTGGGAGTCAGTTGCCAGCATTCGCCAGAGCTGGCGGGCAGCCATAAAGACAGGGCTAAATTGTGGCGAGTCGAAGAGACTTAGTAGTTGGCAGGAAAAAAGACAGAGGCGCAAGGGGAGAGCCAACTGTGCAACAGCCCCGACAAACAAATTTCTCTGCAGCACCTGTGGAAGAGCCTGTCACTCCAGAATTGGCCTTTATAGCCACTCCAGGCGCTGCTTCACAAACCACTGACCACCTCCAGGCGCGTATCCATTGTCTCTCGAGATAAGGAGGCCCAAAAGAAGGAAGAAAAAAAGGAAAGATTACTACTCTCTTTGCCTTTTGTTCCATGATATCTTTGTCATTTAATCTCTCCTGCCCTCCACCCCATCACAGACCTTCCCTTTTGTTCTTCTTCTCCACCCACCCCCCCCTTCTCCTTTCACTTGCTCAAAGCCCATTACATTTCTAACCTTTGCCAGTTCTGATGAAAGGTCACAGACCTGAAACGTTAACTCTGTTTCTCTCTCCACAGATGCTGCCTGACCTGCTGAGTATTTCCAGCACTTCCTGTTTTTATTTTTGCTTTTATTTTATTCTGTAATTAATTTTATTGTTATGCTTGCCCTGATTGGAATTCTATTAGTTAATCTGAGTTGTAAATTTAATACAGTATGTTATAGTTCCTCAGTAGTTTTACAGCTATCCTAGCCAAGAGAGAAAAGAAACCCTTAAAAATTCACCAACCAATCACCTACCTGCTATCTTCTGACATCACTTCTTGCTTTCTCTGGAAAATGCCATGCAAGATCCATTCTTTCCTTGCTCTGATTTGTCAGCCGCTCCTTCTGCTGCTGCCAGGTCTCACTGTCTCCTGCTCCCTCATTTGGACCGTTCTTGTTTTATAAAAGACCAGAACAGCACCTCTTCCCTCACTGCGCTGAATTCCCTCACTGACCAAATTTCCCGCATTACATACTCTGTTACAGCATTACTCTGTCAAGCTGGACTTTGTGTTACTTCATGCGTGAGCGAAAACCTGCGGTAGTATGAACTCTTGTCCCAAAAGCAGGTTCTTAGAATGTATTTTTTTAAAAATATATTGGTAAGCTAGCTAGGCAAATCATGCAGGGATTACTGATTAGCATTCAGAGGGATATTTTGTGTATATGCATGGTTGTGTTCAGAGGGTGGATCTTCTTCTTGTTTGTCTGAAATACAATGCTCAATTGTTGCTCAATGTAACAGCAAAGGTAATCTTGGTTACTGTGGTGTGATGAAGAGGCTGTACTCCCTTTAACTTGATATTTTCTGTATACTAATCTGCCTGTATTTTATTTGCAGTACACAAAGGTTTGGATCCCTGATCCAGAGGATGTTTGGAAGTCAGCAGAAATCACCAAGGATTACAGAGATGGTGATGAGGTCCTTCACCTTAAACTGGAAGATGAAATGGTCAGTATGTCTTTGGAGAGAGGCACTGGATGGAGAAGGAATTTTTGTTGGAGTTTGAACATACTGACTTGGGGTGGCTCTAATCTGAGTTAGTTTTAGTCTTTTGAGAGGGAGGAAAGCAGAGCAATAACTGCAACAAATGATGTAATCTGCAAATGACAGGACTCGCTGTCTCAAGCACAGCAAGTATTGGACAATTTCCACGTTTGTGTGCAGAGGAAGATAGAACAGCGATGATGATCTTTGCTTCGATGGTCATGTGTCCCATTGTGCAGTCATTTATCACACATTTAACTTTTACAAAATGGATCTCTTGAGTGTTTGAACATGATGTGAGATGAGCATAGTATTTTTCTTAACTCTCAAAACAGTTACAAATTTTGGCTGGTACAAGGTGGGGAGGCACCTAATGAAGTCTCCTTTAAAGGAGAGGGCAGGATGCAGGAACAGGACAGAAAAAGGAAGAGTCACATCTGAAATGATACAAACTGCCTCTTGGTAGGTGCAAATGTCTGCAGTATGACATTGGTGATGACCAATGAGCAGCTTGGATACCTGCTGTCCTGCTTTCAGCTATTTGACTCAGTTGGTAGTGTTCTCTCTGATTCAATGGAGTTCAAGCCCCATTCCAGGGATTGCCGTACTGCGAGAAGTTTGTGATCACGTTAAATCGAAGCTCGTCTGCCTGTCCTGGTGGGTGTCATTGATCCCAAATCACTTTTTAAAGATGAGAGAATAGTTCTCCCAATGTTCTGATCAGCATTTCTCTCTTCTTACAACACCACCAGAAAGAAATTATCTGGTAATTCATCTCATCCCTGTTTATGGGATTTTGTTGCATGCAAATTAGCTGCCACATTTGCCTTCATAACAACAGTGATAACAGTTCAAAAATAACTTTTATTGTCAGTGAAGAACTTTAAGATATCCTGATAACATAAAAGGCCCTACATAAATGCAAATTCTTTTTTTCTCTAGCAGGAGTGGTGTAAAGACCAGATGGAGTTCAAAAGGTGGATAATATTTTACAAAAAAAAAATTGCATTGCGATAAAGTTTCAGAAACAAAATTGGAAAATCTTGTAATGAAATTAGAAAATGCTGGAAATATTAAATAAAAATGCAGACTAATCCGCAAGAGGAGAATGATAGGTTAACTTCTCAGATTTAGCCCTTCGATCTAGAATTCAGGAGAAGTGTAGTTGAGAAACCTGAGTGTCAACATCAGTTCAGCCAAGCCAGGATGGTAGGTAGAAACTGTGTACTTAATGAAAAGGTGCAGGGCCTGGAGACCATCTTGCTAAAGGGCTGGAGGTGTATAGTACCTGAATGTCTCATCTTCAACATAGACAGTGGGAGCCAGAGAAATGAAATCGTCAAAACAGAAGTTACAGAAATAGATGGGTCAAGGCTGAAAAAGGAGAGAAAGAAGGGAGTCTGATGAAGGGTCCCGATCAAAACATTAATTTAATCTTCTATTTTACCTGTTGACTAACTGCCACCATTTTCTTAGATTTTAAATTTCATCAGTCACAGTTTTTCTTTTTATCTTTTAAAATAGTTCTGAGTCCAGTGTCACAATGTTGTAACAGAGTTTTAGGAGCTCAGTGTTCTAGGTTATTGCAAGGTCTGAGTGTGCCTTTATACATTCGGCCCTTGCCTAAATGTTGAGGTCTGTGATTTCAGCAGCCCTGTAAATGTTGTTTCACAAGTGCTGATTAAAAATGAGCTTGCAGCTTTATTGACTCAGCAGTCAGCAGTCGAACTCTTGGGAAAAATGCCTTGCCAGCTGTAATTTTAAAAATACAGGACAGAAAGTAAGTTTCACATTCGACAGTTGCTTGTTTTTCTATAAAATTTGTGAAGTGGGCCTTTTTTGTGCTTTTAAAGGGGAAATATAGACATGCTAGTTTTCAAACTGTCTTTCAAATCTTGGACCTACATTTAAGTCCCAACCCAGACAATCACTTCTTCTCTGCTGAGTGTCAAGTACTATATGAAACGGAACTTTGGTGGTTTCAGTCTAGTTTTGAATGTTTATGGATCCACAGCATAATACTGCTCATAAGTTACCAATTACATTTAGAAAGACAAATAAGATTAGTAGAGTGAGAAATATGCATGTTCCACAGGTTCTTAGGGTGTTCTTTTCAAATGTTGGAGTTGAGACACATTGTTGAGGCAACAACAACTTATATTTATATAACTCCATTAATGTAATAAATAAGGGGCTTCACAGGAACATTATAAAACAAAATATGACACCAAGCCACACAAAGATATTAGGTCAGACGACCAAAAGCTTGGTCAAAGAGATAAATTTTAAGGGGTGTCTTAAAGGAGGAAAGTATGGTAGACAGGCGAAGAACTGTAGGGAGGTAATTCCAGAGCTCAGAACCTAGGCAACTGAAGGCGTGGCCACCAATGGTGGAGTGATTAAAATTAGGAATGCTCAACAGTAGCACAGATATCTGAGGTAAAAACAAGAAATGCTGGAATCACTCAGCACGTCTGGCAGCATCTGTGGAAAGAGAAGCAGAGTTAACGTTTCGGGTCAGTGACCCTTCTTCGGAAGGTATCTGAGGGTTGTGCAGCTGGAGGACGTTACAGAGATAGGGAGGGGCAAGGCTGTGGAGGGATTTGGAAACCAGGATGAGAATTTTAAAATCAAGATGTTGCTTGACCAGGAGTCAATATAGGTCAACGACCCCAGGGGTGATAGGGGAATGGGTCTTGGTGCGTCTGAAGACATGGGCAGCAGAGTTTTGGATGACCTCAAATTTATGAGGAGTAGAATGTGAGAGACTAGCCAGGGATGCATTGGAATAGTCAAGACTGGTGGTACTGACAGAATGAATGAGGGTTTCAGCAGCATATGAGCTCAACCAGGAGTCAAGTCAGGCGACGTTAGAGGTGGAAATAGGTGGTCTTCGTGATGGCCTGACTATGTGGTCAGAATCTCATCTCTGGGTTAAATGTGACACCAAGGTTGCAAACAGACTGGCTTAATCTCAGACTGTTGTCAGGAAGAGGAATGGTAGCTAGGGAACAGAGTTTGAAGCAGGACCTGAAAACAATGACTTCAGTCTTCCCAATATTTAATTGGAGGAAATTTCTGCTCATCCATTTTGATAATTAAGTAACAGTGGAGGAGTCAAGAGAGTGCTGATGAGTTCGAGCTGAATGTCGTCAGCATACATGTGAAAACTAACCCTGTGCTTTCGGATGATGTCAACGAGGGGCAATATGTAGATGCGAAATAGGAGGGGGTCAAGGATAAATCAGATTAAGTAGCCTGCAGGGCATTATGCAAGGTTGGCCGAGGAATTCTTGATGCTGATCTTCAAGTTCAATTGAGAAAACATTTCATTTCGCAACCCATCTTTGACTTTTTGGTTATGTACTAATACATTTGAGCCTGCCGAATGCTGAGTGTCAGAAGCAGAGATGTAGTGGAGAGTACACTGAATACACTTTGCTTGTTTTGAGACTGAGGTATGAGACAAGATTAAACAAATTAATGGGCTACATTTTCCACCAATTGACTGTGAATGAATGAGTTATGCTTAGACCTCAGCAACTTATCATTCACATACACATATGCACTAGTTCCAAATTTGGGACCACTACTACACATTCTCTCAGTTTCACTCCAATAAGCAGAGCTTGGAACCCCTATGACCCGCAGAGTAACTTTACTGCTCAACATCTAGTTAATGTGACTGATGGGCTGTAACAACCAGCCTCCTCTCGTGTATTGGATAATGTGATTTTTGATTTGCTGCCATGTACGTTTCTTTTATCTTTTGGAAGGCGGACTGATGTGCACTCTAGTGAAATAAGGCCAATTCTAAATTAACAAATTAGATTACTTTTACATGGAATAAAAGAATGAACAGAACATAGTTTTCTCGTGAGATTTGAACAATCCTCTATTTGCTCCTCTTGGCATCACAATAATAAATTATGCAAACCGTCCTTTGATATAGTAATTTAGACTGTTTCAGACTCAAACCTGCTTCCAAAGAGAAGACAACGCACAATTTGGATCAGAGATGGGCAATAAATGCTGGCCTTTTCAGCAACGCCTATACCCCATGAATTAAAAAAAGACTTCATTGAGCATAGTGATGTTCGTGAAGTTGAGGATGGTGGTGGTGGAAAGCTAGAGCTAAGAGTCAAGAAACATGTATATTTATTTTGCTAAATAGGTTACCACAACAGACAATTCACCATTACCTTTGGTTTCTGCCTATATTTCTTCCTATAAAGTAGTATACATATCAGAAAATATGTGTATTTATGAAAAAAATCTATCCCAAATGTTGCAAAATATGCCAAATGAAGTGTCAAAAATGAACATTTTCAGGGAGAACCACCTGGAAATAAATTCCATACATATTGTACTTTTAAAACTGCCACGATCACATATACCGTTGCTATGGCCTGGTACGAGGTTTCCATCAGGCCTGGGTCATCCAAGATGTTGCAGTGGTATGTTACTATTCAGTGGGTATTCCTCTGCTATCTGTGAGGCCTCTTTAATGAATGTGTTCTTATTCCTTTTTTTCCCCTGTTTTTTCTGCAGCCTCTGGAGTATCCCATCAACTCAAAGGCAAACCAGTTACCTTTCCTGCGCAATCCTGATATTCTGGTTGGCGAGAATGACCTGACTGCTCTCAGTTATCTTCATGAACCTGCAGTGCTCCACAACTTGAAGGTCCGCTTTCTGGAGTCCAATGCCATATACACGTACTGCGGTGAGTAAAAGAATGGAAACCAGAGCAAGAATGACGGGTAGGTGGGACCTTCCATTGGTGCAAGTGTGCTGGGGCACTGTGGGGGACTAGAAAGATGGAATCTTTGCTCAAGATGTCACACTGTTTGTGTATGAATTTAGTTGCATTGTCTGAGGGCAGACAGAGGAGTCATGTAGAAGCAAATTATTTTTCCTCCTCCAGTGATTTGAGAGATTATCTAGTAATTGTCTGAGCCAGTGCTTACCGAAAAGGTCACAAATTTGACCTGATCTCGGCTGAATCAGCTCCTTTCAGCAAGTGTGGTATTAGAAGCTTTCCAATTGGTCTTGGATTAGGAAGGAAAAAAAATTGAGTAATATTTTAAATTCTGATTGCAATCAAGTGACTCATGCTTTAAAGTGGGCTTGTGTTGATTGTGGGTGAGGGCACAACTGGTTCCTCTGTGATGTTACCAATAGTCAAATGGCTTGTTGTCAGTCACTGTCAGTGTTCCTACTGCAGCATAATGGTTATGTTACTGGACTAGTAATCTACACACTTGGGTTAATAATCCAGAGAATGATGATATCAAATCCCACAATGGAAGTTTGAAAACTTTGGATTTGTTTGTAAAAACTGAATTTAGTGGTTTGTTTAAAAAAAAAAGCTGCCAACAGTAAACCTGACGATGAAACTGTTGGCTTGTCTTCAAAACTCACCTCTTTGACTAATGTCCTTTATGGAAAGGGAACCTGACATCCTTACCCTGTCTCTCCTAACTGCTATTAGGTTATTCAGACCTTCAATTGTTTTTTGCAACAACAAAGCAAATGTGAGAAGTCATAATTTCTCCCTCTGATTGGTGTTGGACTTGGGCAGAGGGGATAGATGGCCTTTTCTTGAATGTGTTTCAGAGAACTCCTGCCCAGGAAGCTCTTTGAATGTGACAGCACAGTGTAACGAGAGGTGCTATTACCTCTCTCACACTCTCAGCATCACTAATGTATTACAAACCAGAATAGATTTAACAGGTCTTGGTGTTCATTCAAAGATTTACATGTATCCTTTCTTCCACTTGGGTCAAATACAGGTGACTGTTCATTTAAAAGGGGTATTCTCACGTAATTAATGACGTCATCATGCCTTTGCTAATAGAAATGAAAACTTACCTGAGAAAATTGCAGTGGATCGTGTGTGCAAATAAAACATTTATGCACCTTTACCCCCAGAGTCACAACCTTTTTCGATTGTTCTAACCTGCGGCCAGAGATTTTTTTTTCGCTCATCAGCCTGGATGGGATTTGAATGCAGACTGCAGAGGTGAAAAATGACAATGCGCTTAATCTTTGGATGTGCTATAGTGATCTTCTGTGTTTTTAGGTATTGTCCTTGTTGCTATCAATCCCTATGAACAGTTGCCAATTTATGGAGAAGATGTCATTCACGCTTACAGTGGACAGAACATGGGGGACATGGACCCCCATATCTTTGCAGTGGCCGAAGAAGCGTACAAGCAAATGGCCAGGTAAGTGGATTTATGGGAAGCTGTTGTTGACTTTGTTGCCTTATATTGTAAGGAAAATAATACTCTAGTCCAATTCTAATATTGAACATTTTAAATAAATATGCAAGCAACTGCATAATGTGAGCCGCTGGTTAGATACACGAGTTGTATAATAAAACTGCTCTTCTATTCGTGTGATGGCAGTGATCAATCTAAAAATTGAGGGCATTATTAGAAATGACAAGAAATAGAAGAAAATGAATGCTTACCTTATTATGCTTGAAGTTATGGAAGAATACTGCGGGCAGTTTTCAACTGGGCGATTACCCAGCCCTTCTTAATATTGTACGAAGAGAATTCAGTACATGCAGAAAGTTCAAGTATATATTCTTAATATGAATTGCACAGCTGAAAATTACCTGTGGTGGGTTTGACTATAGTATGATAGGATACTGGTTTCCATTCTTTGAGTTCATTAGTTCATTCTCACATTTCCATATCTTTAGTTTTAACAAAGTCTTGGAACTTTTTCTGTAATCTTAATTGCTTCCACCACCCCCTCACCCCTCAAGAATGACCATTTGGCTGAGACCCAAAGATGCTTAGAACTGGACACCAGCACAACACGGGAGGTTTACGAAAGTACGGAAAATTGGATCTATTTTAGGAGAAGGAAGAGAAAGAAAAACCAAGGATCGTTATAGCATTGAATTTGTTGGTGATAGACTCCTTCCCTCTGTTTCTGTCTCCCACTTCCTATTCTGTCTTGTCAAGGTTTCTGGTCTGATTACAGAACAAATTGAAAATTGTCCTCAGTTAATTTTTCAAGCTCTTAACCAACTTTTGCTGCAATTTGCCAAACCATAGGTGGCAAAAAAATAATCTTTTACACTATGTTAGATCTATGTCTATGAGGAATTATTATACCTTAACAGGGGGAGCTTAGAAGGCTTAAATATTCAGTACATCCTGTCTAATAGAACTACATAGTGAATTCATTTGAAGATACCAGCTTAAAACAGATTAACTTTAATGAACTGCCACAGTAATTTGTGCAGAGCCTTCATTCTGCAGTAATTTTCACATAGATCTTCCATTTCATAGGAGGCAGAAAAGAAATGCCCAGATTGATTTCGGAAACACACATGCATTTTGAAAGAATAAAAACCAGGAGAATAGAATCTGATTCAATTAAGTTCTGGTGGTTGTAATCGACGCTGGCTTAAATTGTTCCGCACAGATGAACATATGATTTATGCCTGGTAACCTTAATCATCAGAAAACTGAAGCAGACACTAATTATTTTTAACACACAAGCACTTTTTTTTTATCCTCTAGTTTTTTTTCTTGTTTCTTCGGCTGAAAGCATTGCTATGTTATGGGTGCATGCCTTCCAAATGTTTCCCCCACCCTCCACCAAGGATTTTCCTCTTTTTGTGAGCATTGACAGTGAGTGTTGGCAGGCCATTCGCTCTGCAAGGGGTGGGTGCATCACAAACAAGCCTAATGTTGTTCTCATCAGTCGACTAAAACATGCACTTTCAAGCAAGGTCACTGCTCGTTTCCCCCCTTTCATTATCTCTGCTGCCCCACCCCCAGCCTCCTATCCCTGGAATGCTGAGGTCATTTCTGATGCCCCTGTCCCAATCCTGACTTTGATCAGCTCCCTCAGCACAGACCAAGGTTGGAATTTGTGGCTTTCCATTGGTTAGTGTATTTACCATTCATTGGGCAAGGACGAAAGAGTTTACAGTAGCTCTTTGCTTAATGTATGACTGAAATTAAATATTTATTAAAAATGAAACCATAGGAGACAAAATGGAGAGCAAGCGATTAAAAGAGGAGGATTAGCATCCAAATGTAATACACTGCACTTCATGTGTGCCAGATTCTGTCTTGCTTAATATATGGAGGATGTTGACATTTTGGCTAACAGAGGTGCTTTCTATGGTAGAACGCCAGGAGATTGATTATTACTTTGTTCATACATCATTTGAATTACTAAGACCAATCTGAATGCAGAAGGGATGCCTTATCACAGGAGCACATCAGCAAGTCACACACAACTCTCTTCTGTGTTTCTCTGAACTGTAGCAGGATGCAAGAAGCAGAAGGAGCATAACGCAGTCCCCATGGAGAACTTTAGTTTTTAATAGGATGCAGCATTCAGCAATCTGTCTTTTCTGTTTCAGGATGCACCAGTAGAGGCGAAGGGTCAGTGTTCCTTCCACTTAAAACTTACTGAAAGTGACTGACACAAAATCCCCCTGTAACTTGACAGATTGTAGCCGTTGGATATAATGTATCTCATCTCTTTTTAATTAACTATTTTCTCATTCATCCTTGCACCCTACCACCACAATTTTCTGTCCGTTTATTTTGAAGGTATTGACCCATCTTGGGTATAGTTCTCCAGGAACTTGTAGCTCTTTCAGTACAGAAGCATCCCTAAGAATTTTGTAGGATGCCCACAGCAATGGTTCATCTTTAAAACACAGCAGCTGGTTACAGCTGAATAGATAATGAGCAAGCAGCATCATAAGGAAAATCTGTGAAAGAAATCGATCAGTCTTTAATTAACCCCGGGAACGACACCCACTTGACCTCGTCCTCACCAACTTGCCTGCCGCAGATGCATCTTTCGATGACAGTATTGGCAGAAGTGACCACTGCATCGTTCTCATGGAGACGAAGTCCCATCTTCACATTGAGGATACTCTCCATCATGTTGTGTGGCACTACCACCATGCTAAATGGGATAGATTTCGAACAGATTTAACACTGCAAAACTGGGCATCCATGAGGTGGTGTGGGCCATCAGCAGCAGAATTGTACTCAACCACAATCTGTAATCTCATGGCCCGGCATATCCCCCACTCTACCATTACCATCAAGCCAGGAGACCAATCCTGGTTCAGGGAAGATTGTAGGAGGGCATGCCAGGAGCAGCACCAGGCATACCTCAAAATGAGGTGTCAACCTTGTGAAGCTACAACACAGGACTACTTGTGTGCCGAACTACGTAAGCAGCATGCGATAGAGCTAAGCGATCCCATAACCAACGGATCAGATCTAAGCTCTGCAGTCCTGCCACATCCAGCCGTGAATGGTGGTAGACAATTAAACAACCAACTGGAGGAGGGGGCTCCACAAATATCCCCATCCTCAATGATGGGGGAACCCAGCATATCAGTGCAAAATATAAGGCTGAAGCAATTGCAACAATCTTCAGCCAGAAGTGCCGAGTTGATGATCCATTTCTGCCTCCTCCTGAAGTCCCCAGCATCACAGATGCCAGACTTCAGCCAATTTGATTCACTCCGCGTGATATCAAGAAATGACTGAAGGCACTGGATACTGCAAAGTCTATGGGCCCTGACAATGTTCCGGCAATAGTACTGAACTCCAGAACTTGCCGTGCCCCTAGCCAAGCTGTTCCAGTACAGCTACAGCACTGGCATCTACCCGGCAATATGGAAAATTGCCCAGGTATGTCCTGCACACAAAAAGCAGGACAAGTACAACCCAGCCAATTACCGCGCCATCAGCCTACTCTAAATCATCAGTAAAGTGATGGAAGGTGTCATCAGCAGTGCCATCAAGCGGCACTTGCTTAGCAATAACCTGCTCAGTGACGCTCAGTTTGGGTTCCACCAGGGTCACTCATCACCTGACCTCTTTACAGCCTTGGTTCAAACATGGACAGAAGAGCTGAACTCAAGAGGTGAGGTGAAAGTGACTGCCCTTGACATCAAGGCAGTATGGCATCAAGGAGCCCTACCAAAACTGAAGTCCATGGGAATCAGGGGGAAAACCCTCTGCTGGTTGGAGTCATACCTAGTTCAAAGAAAGATGGTTGTGGTTGTTGGAGGTCAATCATCTGAGCTTCAGGACATCACTACAGGAGTTCCTCAGGGTAGTGTCCTAGGCCCAACCATCTTCAGCTGCTTCATCATTGACCTTCCTTCAATCATAAGGTCAGAAGTAGGGATGTTCGCTGATGATTGCACAATGCTCAGTACCATTCGTGACTCCTCAGATACTGAAGCAGTCCAGGTAGAAATGCAGCAAGACCTGGACAATATCTAGGCTTGGGCTGCTGAGTGTCAAATAACATTCGTGCCACACAAAGAGAGAATCTAACCATCTCCCCATGACATTCAATGCATTCAATGCCATTACCATTGCTGAATCCCCCACTGTCAACATCCTGGGGGTTACCATTGGCCAGAAACTGAACTGGAGTTACTATATAAATACCGTGGCTACAAGAGCAGGTCAGAGGCTAGGATTCCTGCGGCGAGTAACTCACTTCCTGACTCCCCAAAGCCTGTCCACCATCTACAAGGCACAAGTCAGGAGTGTGATGGAATACTCTCCACTTGCCTGGATGGTTGCAGCTCCAACAACACTCAAGAAGCTAGACACCACCCAGGACAAAACAGCCCACTTGATTGGCACCCCATCCACAAACATTCACTCCCTCCACCACCGACGCACAGTGGCAGCAGTGTGTACCATCTACAAGATGCACTGCAGCAATGCACCAAGTCTCCTTAGACAGCACCTTCTAAACCCACAACCTCTACCAACTAGAAGGACAAGGGCAGCAAATGCATGGGAACACCACCACCTGCAAGTTCCCCTCCAAGTCAAACACCATTTTGACTTGGAACTATATCGCTGTTCCTTCACTGTCGCTGGGTTAAAATGCTGGAACTCCCTTCCTAATGGCACCATGGGTGTACCTAGTTCACATGGACTGCAGCGGTTCAAGAAGGCAGCTCACCACCACCTTCTCAAGGGCATTGAGGGATGGGTAATAAATGCTGGCCTAGCCAGCGAAGCCCACATTCCATGAATGAACAAAAAAAAATCCATGCCACTGGACTCTATGCGCCATCTACAGGATGCACTGCAATAGCTCAGCACATTTACTTCAAAAGTACTTCCAGGACCTCGACCAAGTCATAATGCGCCTCAAAACTAACCTCTAACTAGCCTTGGGATAGAGTCATTTCCTCAATTAAACTTTGTGTTATTAAAGGGGCAAGCAAAATTAAACACAGTCCTACCTTGGCAGAGTGAACAATTGTGTGTGTGCATACTTTCTTTTGGGCCTCCTTATCTCGAGAGACAATGGATACGCGCCTGGAGGTGGTCAGTGGTTTGTGAAGCAGCGCCTGGAGTGGCTATAAAGGCCAATTCTGGAGTGACAGGCTCTTCCACAGGTGCTGCAGAGAAATTTGTTTGTTGGGGCTGTTGCACAGTTGGCTCTCCCCTTGCGCCTCTGTCTTTTTTCCTGCCAACTACTAAGTCTCTTCGACTCGCCACAATTTAGCCCTGTCTTTATGGCTGCCCGCCAGCTCTGGCGAATGCTGGCAACTGACTCCCACGACTTGTGATCAATGTCACACGATTTCATGTCACGTTTGCAGACGTCTTTATAACGGAGACATGGACGGCCGGTGGGTCTGATACCAGTGGCGAGCTCGCTGTACAATGTGTCTTTGGGGATCCTGCCATCTTCCATGCGGCTCACATGGCCAAGCCATCTCAAGCGCCGCTGACTCAGTAGTGTGTATAAGCTGGGGGTGTTGGCCGCTTCAAGGACTTCTGTGTTGGAGATATAGTCCTGCCACCTGATGCCAAGTATTCTCCGAAGGCAGCGAAGATGGAATGAATTGAGACGTCGCTCTTGGCTGGCATACGTTGTCCAGGCCTCGCTGCCGTAGAGCAAGGTACTGAGGACACAGGCCTGATACACTCGGACTTTTGTGTTCCGTGTCAGTGCGCCATTTTCCCACACTCTCTTGCATACTTTACAAGCTACAAAACTTGGAAATGCTGATGACCAGCTTCACAAACACTGCTGCAACTCAAAGAAAGTGGAGAACTCTGAAACCAATGTACAACTGAAAAATAGTCCTGAATAAAGGCTTTTGATTCTGGCTGCTGCTTCAAGGCAGCTAAATAAGTTTTTCTGACATTGGATTTCTGTCAGCATTTTCCAATCACAATCCACAATTCAGTTTGGTTTTCTGCGAAATTGAAACCTTTAATTGAAGTCTCATTTGGTTTCAGGAGCTTTTAATGCCTGAAGGCGGAACAAAAGGCTTTTTACGTGAATGCATCTCCATTGAGCTGTAAGAGCTATTCACAACAGCCAGTTCAAAGTTACCCTTCAGAAGTAGGTCACTCAGATGAAGCAAAAATGAGCTGAACAAGCTGCATCTACAGTACTTAATATACTTCCCATCTCATTGTAAGGCCATTGCTCTAATTGACCAAACTTAAGCAATTTTCACATGAAATCAGTATGGAGCATTTACACACACATTTTAACTCTATACTTCTATCATCACTTCTATAATATTACAGAGGGTCCTGTCATAAGTATTCACAAGGAAAGGTACGAGCAACATGCCCTTTCCAAATAGAGTTAACATGAGTAAAGTTAACAATTTCAATATCAATGAAATGGAAGCCACTTAGGGTTGAAATGATTGGCTTGAAACAGCCAAAACTATCTACCTTTGCATCAGGTAGAGTCCATCCACTGGAGGGTTTTCCCTTTGACTCCTATTGGCTTTTGTTTTGCTGGGGCTCCTGGCTGCCATATTTCACTAAATGTTGTCTTGATGTCAGGAGCATCTACTCTCACCTCCCATGGCATTCAGCTCTTATGTCCATGTCTGGATCAAGTCTGTGATGTGGTCATGAGATCAAGTGGTTCTGGTGGAACTGGAAGTAAGTATCAGGGAGCAAGTTGTGAATGAATAGGTGTTGCTTGATGGCACTATTGATGACTCATTTCAGGAATTTACTGACGATTGAGGAGAGGCTACTGGGAAAAGAGTTGGCTGTATTCGATTTATGTGGATAAGACACACTGCGGCAAACTTTCACATTGTCGGGTTGCTGCCAGTGTCAAAACTGTACTGGATCAATTTAGCTAAGGGATTTAGAAATTTAGCTTTGACGCACAGGCCATCCATCGTGACAGAGAGTACTGCTGTAGAAGCCCTCCACAATCAGAACAATTTAACAGTAGTAATTAATTGCAAGTTACTTGAGGTTCAGAAACTACTGCCTTGGCAATACTGCAGTCAGATCCGTATTTTAGTAGCCATGTTTATCAAAACCCATTCCCATCCATAAATGTCGCAGAAGGTACAACAGCTAGGATCATCATCTTTGTAGTAGTTAGGGATAATTGTGCAGGTCATTGGCTGGTGCAGCTAATAAAAAAGGAACTCTGGCTGTCCCAAAGTCCTTTTCAGCCAATAAAGTACTTTTGAAGTGTAGTCACTGTAATGTAGCCTAATAGAATGTGATCCAGTTGGGGCCCAAGGTAGATCTTCTACCTTTGTTTAATTTGTCCCAATTAGGTTCCTGTTTTCCTAATAAAGATTTAGTTTACTATGTTGCCTATGGTACATTATTTAACAGTAAATCTTTCTTTCTCTAGCATGTTAACCAATCAAGGATTAGGGAAGGACAATAACATTATTGTATATCCATCTCTGATGTTGTGATTAGGCCATTTTGTTGCTTACCTAGTTTATCAACAGGGTTTCCACAATACATGAACATTCCTTTACCACAAAATGTAAACCTTGGTTAGACCGCACCTGGAATACTATGTGCAGTTTTGGTCCCCTTACCTTAGGAAGAATATTATTGCCATAGAGGGAGTGCAACGAAGGTTCACCAGACTTGTTCCCGGGATGGCGGGACTGTCCTATGAAGAGAGATTGGGGAAAATGGGTCTGTATTCTCTCGAGTTTCAAAGAATGAGAGATGAGCTCATTGAAACCTACAAAATACTTAAAGGGATAGACAGGGTAGATGCAGCTAAGATGTTTCCCCTGGTTGGGGAGTCTAGAACCAGGGGACACAATTGCAAAATAAGGGGGAAGCCACTTGGGACGAGATGAGGAGAAATTTCTTTACTCAGAGGGTTGTGAATCTTTGCAATTCTCTACCCCAGAGGGCTGTGGAAGCTCAATCATTGAATATGTTTAAAGCAGAGATTGATATATTTCTAAATACCACTGGCATAAGGGAATATAAGGATAGTATTGAAAAAAGTGGAAGATCAGCCATGATCGTATTAAATGGTGGGGCAGGCTCGATGGGCTGAATGGCCTTCTCCTCCTATGTTCCTATGAGTACCCAATTTTATGACCTGCATTCCCAACCAGCAAGGTTCTACTCTGCTCGCAGAAGCTTTGGAGTGAATGAATACAGATTCTTTATTAATATGGCTTTAATAAAATATATCTCTTAAAATTATTATAGCTACCAAGTAACTTCATTACTGTTACTGAATACAATCGATACATGATGCCAGTGAATAAGCAAGTTCTTTGTAAACTTTTCAATACCACCATTTTAGAAGTACCCAATCAGCAAGTTAATGTGGATGTTAAGGTGTTCAAACAGCCAAAGCTGTTTTTTTTCCAGGTGTCTCTTTGCTTGAAGTGAGCTGACCTAATCAATAAAATCCAAATTTCCACTTTGGCTCTCCTAGAATGTCAGTGAAGCAAATTCCAAATGTTCATCCAGATATGTGGAGGCTAAAATTGCCCATAACTAGACATCAACTCCTATTTACTTAAAGTGCGTTATTTAGATAATGGGATTTTGGTGGAAAAAGCAACTGTCGTCAGAAATCCATAGATGTTTACAGAAATAGGCCGTAAAGAAACCACTGAGTAGTGGTTGACAGAAAACCACCATGTTATTGCTCAATCTTTGCTAGGGCACATTTATGTATTGCCCTTCACTACCTCAGGTCATCCCTAAGTGTTTTACAGCCAGTTAAGTACTTTTGAAGTGTCATCACTGTTGTAGTGCAGGAAAAGTGACAGCAATTTTGTACATGGCAAGCTCTCGCAAACATTGAGATAATGACCAGATAACCTGTTTTAGTGATGATGGTTAAGGGATGAATTGGCCAGCAATCTGGGGAAAACTTTGTGCTGTTCTTCAAAATATTACCGGAGGATCTTTTGCATCCACCTGAGAGGGAAGACGGAGCCTTGGTTTAATGTCTCAAAGTTGGCACCTCTGTCAGTGCCGCCGTTCCTCAGTCCTGCACTGGGGTGTCAGTCTGGATGATGTCCATTATTTTCTGGAGTGGGACTTGAACCCACAATCTCCTGATCCAGAGGTGAGAGTGCCACCAAATCGCCATATAGCCCATTGTATTGTTGCTGAAGGATAGTGTTAAAATTCAAAAAGACATAGACAGGCTAGTGGAATGGACAGGTAAGTGGCAGATGGAATTTAATGCAGAGAAGTGTGAAGTGATTCATTTTGGTAGAAAGAATGAGGAGAGGAAATGGAATAAAGGGTACAATTCTAAAGCAGGTATAGGAGCAGAGGAACCTGGGGGTATATATGCTCAAATCATTGAAGGTGGCAGGGCAGGTTGATAAAGCATATGGGATCCTGGGCTTTATAAATAGGGGCATAGAGTACAAAAGCAAGGAAGTTATGGTAAACCTTTATAAAACATTGATTTGGCTACAACTGGAGTATTGTGCCCAACTCTGGGCACCACACTTTAGAAGGATGTGAAGGCATTAGAGAAAAGATTCACAAGAATAGTTCCATGGAAGAGTAACTTAAGTTATGTGGATAAATTGGAGAAGCTGGCGTTGTTCTCCTTGGAGGAGAGAAGGTTAAGAGATTTGATAGAGATGTTCAAAATCATGAGGGGTCTCGACAGAGTAGATAGGGAGAAACTGTTCCCATTGGTGGAAGGATCGAGAACCAGAGGACAGAGATTTAAGGGTGATTGGCAAAAAAAGCAATGGTGTTAATGAGGAAAAAATCTTTTACGCAGTATGTGGTTAGGATCTGGAATGCACTGCCTCAGTGTGTGGTGGATACAGATTCAATCAAGGTCTTCAAAAGAGAATTGGTTAATTATCTGAAGAGAAAAAATTTGCAGTGCTACAGGGAAAAGGCAGGGGAGTGGGACTAGGCGAGTTGCTCTTGCAGAGAGCTGGCATGGCCTTTTTCTGTGCTGTAACCATTCTGTGATTCTGTTATTAACAATTGATACCAGGCATTATGGAAAAGCACGTCAGGGATAGTTTTCTGAGCTACTGACAGCGTGAACTCAGGAAAGCCTCCCTTTTAGTTTTTTATGTAGTAACTATTGATGCAGAAAAAGTGTTTAATTTGCATACTCCACTAAAATGGATTAAAGAGTAACTAAATTGTCATGAGAGCCTTGACTTTGGTGGAAAGAAATGCAAATAATGTACATTCTAGCCATTCAACAGTTATGTGTTTCTGAGGGACTGGGTTTTGATTTTTAAAGTATTTCCTGAGCATTGAGGATTGGGACTTCATCGAGTACAGCATAAATCGTGCACTTGGAGCTTCAGAACAGTCTTATAATTTGCTCTAATACCGAAGCTGGAAAGCATTTCACTACCCTTTCACAAAGAGCCAACTCAAGCAGGACATGTAGCCTTTCCAGAGTTTGTTGACATAATTTTAGTGTAGGGTTCCGGATTCTCCAGGAATTAAAGATTAATCTTCCAGGAACTGCTTCCAATAACCCTGGAGGCATTCAAATGTTTTTTGGATTCTCTTTGGATGCCCATTTATTAGTTATAAAATTTTTGGAGGGCGGGTGAAAAAAGGCTGACTGAGGTCAAGATGCATGCAATCAGCTAAAGGAAAGTCTGTTCACTTTCCAATTGGCATGGGAAGGCAAAGCACCATCAGGATGGGTGTGCCCTGCAATTAATGGTGGGTGTGTGGTGGTTGGAGACAGGAGGGCCATGTGACAATAATTTTGGGACTGTGCCCTTATTGTAATGGATGTTTTCTAATTCCAAATGGAATTGAGACCTGTGCAGCAGCTACAAATGATTCAGAGTCAGGACTCTGGTATTGGAGCACAGCAATCCATTCCATGCAGAGTGCTCTGGATTACCAGGACAAGCAATGGAATTTTATTCTGTATGTTCACAGTTCTTTGAGCAGATTTAAACTTTGTTCTTTGCACAGGAAGTGAATTCTCATTTGAGCCAATTGCAATAAAGAAATTTTATTTCAGAATTAGTTATATTTGTGAATTACTTTTTGAAACTGACCTGAACTTTGAGCCTTCATTTATTCTGTAATCACTGGCTGGCACTGCTTCTAGTTTCTGTACTGCATGTCAGTTCAATGCCATAAAAATCAACATTGTACATGCATACCAAGGTGTCAGCCTTTTCTTAGTGGCAGCTCCCTTGCGTCGAAGCCAGAAGCTCATGGGTGCAAGCCCCATTGCAATACTGAATGCTGCACGGTCAGAGGTGGCATCTTCTGAATGTGATGTTAAACCAAAGACACTAAAGCTTGACTCGGGTATAAAATTACAACCCGACCTGGGCCCAACCTGACAACAGCCAACCCGAACCCGACCTGGGCCCAATTCCTTTAATTTTTTTAAATGCCCGACCTGACCCGAAAGTAACAAACATATTATTGAAACAGAAAAAAATCGTAGATTAAAACAAAAACAATACGAAACAACATCCAGCTTGACCCGACCCGTGCCCGACTGCTGGATGCAGAATACAGACCCGACCCAAACTCGACACCTGTAGTCGGGATTGGTCTGGTTCGGGTCGGGTAGCCTGGCTTTAGAAGACATGTGTGCCCTCTCAGGTAGATCCCATGGCATTCTTTGAGCTGAACGTGGCTCATGGGGGTGGGTGATGATGGGGGTTTGGGAGGGGGGCCAGTGCAGGATCTCAAGGTTGACAGTGCAGCCTCAGCTCAGGTCCCAACACAGAAAGTACAAGTCACTGGCTGTACCTTTACCGAAACCCCTGGAATATGGGTAGCTGCTGCTCCCATATCATGTCCAAGTATCTCTCTCTCTTTGGCCTCCTTATCTCGAGAGACAATGGATAAGCGCCTGGAGGTGGTCAGTGGTTTGTGAAGCAGCGCCTGGAGTGGCTATAAAGGCCAATTCTAGAGTGACTGGCTCTTCCACAGGTGCTGCAGAGAAATTTGTTTGTCGGGGCTGTTACACAGTTGGCTCTCCCCTTGCGCCTCTGTCTTTTTTCCTGCCAACTACTAAGTCTCTTCGACTCGCCACATTTTAGCCCTGTCTTTATGGCTGCCCGCCAGCGCTGGCAACTGACTCCCACGACTTGTGATCAATGTCACAGGATTTCATGTCGCATTTGCAGACGTCTTTAAAGCGGAGACATGGACGGCTGGTGGGTCTGATGCCCGTGGCAAGCTCGCTGCACAATGTGTCTTTGGGGATCCTGCCATCTTCCATGCGGCTCACATGGCCAAGCCATCTCAAGCGCCGCTGACTCAGTAGTGTGTATAAGCTGGGGATGTTGGCTGCCTCGAGGACTTCTGTGTTGGCATGTCCAGGTATCCATTCTTTATATTGAGCCTAATCAGTGAGTTTCGGCCAGTATTCAACCATTGGTTCATAACTGTGTCTGATCCTGGTCTCATATAACGTTCAAACATGTATGTTTACCAGGGAGCGGACAATCTGTTTGATTTCTTTCCCTCATCCCCTCACTCATGCACCCTCTGATTAGCCTGGTGCTACTGAAGTTAAAGCTTGAAGGGTTTTGGACTACTGAAACTAACAGAAGTCATGAAACCACTGTAATGTTTTTATTTTTTTCTAATTTCTAGGATTTGAACTAGATTTTGTTTGGTAATCAAGGCTGAATTACTAAACTAGTGGACAGGTACCTAACTCTAAAAATCCTATGTGAATTGTTGCACCAATGTGCTTTGTTGAATGATAATTTTCTTTAATCCACTCACGAATAGCTAAGAGGATGATTTGCTGGCAGCTTAAAAATCACCTAATTTGCAACACTGTATCCTACCTTGCAAGTCTTGTGAGGGAAACGAAATGTCTGCTCAGATCCCAGCAGGAGCCAAGATCCAGGAAGTTTAAGGGAACTGCTTGTTCTTTTTAGCAAGAGAGAAATACTAACGAATGTTTGAATCACAGAATGACTGTCAAGTGGCAAGCACCTCCCCATCTGTGGTTTTAAACTGGTGTTTGTCTGCAGGCGAAAGGAGAAGCAACTGGACTCTGACACATGCAGACCTAAGTGGGGGTCTCTCTTTTTTTTCTCTCTCTCTCTCTCTCTCTCTCTCTCACTCTCACTCTCACACTCTCACACTCTCACACTCTCACACTCTCTCACTCTCTCACTCTCACACTCTCTCACTCTCTCACTCTCTCACCCTCTCACCCTCTCACCCTCTCACCCTCTCACCCTCTCACCCTCACACCCTCACACCCTCACACCCTCACACCCTCACACCCTCACACCCTCACACTCTCACACTCTCACTCCATTCCAGCATGAAAGCGTCAAATTTTGCTTGCTGACTGACCACCTTTGCATACTCTGGCTACAGTCAGAAACCCTGTTGGAGGAAATTGTCTGCTTCGCTGTCTCCAAGAGCCCCACTGAACCAGTCACCTACCTCTTCAAATTAAAAGCCTCATGACCACTTCATTCAGCTAATACAAAGAACAGTACAGCACAGGAATCGGCCATTCGGCCCTCCAAGCCTGCGCCGATCTTGATGCCTGCCTAAACTAAAACCTACTGCACTTCCGGGGACCATATCCCTCTATTCCCCTCCTATTCATGTATTTGTCAAGATGCCTCTTAAACGTCGCTATCGTACCTGCTTCCACCACCTCCCCCGGCAGCAAGTTCCAGGCAGTCACCACCCTCTGTGTAAAGAACTTGCCTCGCACATCCCCTCCAAACTTGGCCCCTCGCACCTTAAACCTATGTCCCCTAGTAACTGACTCTTCCATCCTGGGAAAAAGCTTCTGACTATCCACTCTGTCCATGCCGCTCATAACTTTGTAAACCTCTATCATGTCGCCCCTCCACCTCCGTCGTTCCAGTGAAAACAATCCGAGTTTATCCAACCTCTCCTCATAGCTAATGCCCTCCAGACCAGGCAACATCCTGGTAAACCCCTGTACCCTCTCCAAAGCCTCCACGTCCTTCTGGTAGTGTGGTGACCAGAATTGCACGCAATATTCTAAGTGTGGCCTAACTAAGGTTCTGTACAGCTGCAGCATGACTTGCCAATTTTTATACCCTATGCCCCGACCGATGAAGGCAAGCATGCCGTATGCCTTCTCGACTACCTTTATCCACCTGCTTTGCCACTTTCAGTGACCTGTGGACCTGTACGCCCAGATCTCTCTGCCTGTTAATACTCCTAAGGGTTCTGCCATTTACTGTATACTTCCCACCTGTATTAGAGCTTCCAAAATGCATTACCTCACATTTGTCTGGATTAAACTCCATCTGCCATTACTCCGCCCAAGTCTCCAACCGATCTATATCCTGCTGTATCCTCTGACAATCCTCATCACTGTCCGCAACTCCACCAACCTTTGTGTTGTCCGCAAACTTACTAATCAGACCAGCTACATTTTCCTCCAAATCATTTATATATACTACAAAGAGCAAAGGTCCCAGCACTGATCCCTGCGGAACACCACTAGTCACTTCCCTCCATTCAGAAAAGCACCCTTCCACTGCTACCCTCTGTCTTCTATGACGGAGCCAGTTCTGTATCCATCTTGCCAGCTCACCTCTGATCCCGTGTGACTTCACCTTTTGTACCAGTCTGCCATGAGGGACCTTGTCAAAGGCTTTACTGAAGTGCATATAGATAACATCCACTGCCCTTCCTTCATCAATCATCTTCGTCACTTCCTCAAAAAACTCAATCAAATTAGTAATACACGACCTCCCCATCACAAAACCATGCTGCCTCTTGCTAATAAGTTCATTTGTTTCCAAATGGGAGTAAATACTGTCCCGAAGAATCCTCTCTAATAATTTCCCTACCACTGACGTAAGGCTCACCGGCCTATAATTTCCTGGATTATCCTTGCCACCCTTCTTAAACAAAGGAACAACATTGGCTATTCTCCAGTCTTCTGGGACCTCACCTGTAGCCAATGAGGATACAAAGATTTCTGTCAAAGCCCCAGCAATTTCTTCCTTTGCCTCCCTCAGTATTCTGGGGTAGATCCCATCAGGCCCTGGGGACCTATCTACCGTCATGCTTTGCAAGATGCCCAACACCACCTCCTTTTTGATAACGACATGACCCAGACTATCTACACTCCCTTCCCTAGACTCATCATCCACCAAGTCCTTCTCTTTGGTGAATACTGTTGCAAAGTACTCATTTAGTACCTCACCCATTTCCTCTGGCTCCACACATAGATTCCCTCCTCTGTCCTTGATTGGGCCAACCCTTTCCATGGTTACCCTCTTGCTCTTTATATATGTATAAAAAGCCTTGGGATTCTCCTTAATCCTGTTTGCCAATGACTTTTCATGACCCCTTTTAGCCCCCCTGACTTCTTGCTTAAGTTCCTTCCATCTTTATATTCCTCAAGGGCTTCGTCTGTTCCCAGCCTTCCAGCCCTTACGAATGCTTCCTTTTTCTTTTTGACTAGGCTCACAATATCCCTCGTTATCCAAGGTTCCCGAAACTTGCCAAACTTATCCTTCTTCCTCACAGGAACATGCTGGTCTTGGATTCTAATCAACTGACATTTGAAAGACTCCCACATGTCAGATGTTGATTTACCCTCAAACAGCCATCCCCAATCTAAATTCTTCAGATCCTGCCTAATATTGTTATAATTAGCCTTCCCCCAATTTAGCACCTTCACCTTCAGAACTGTTCTGTAGAAGGGTCACTGACCTGAAATGTTAACTCTGCTTCTCTCTCCACAGATGCTGCAAGACCTGCTGAGTATTTCCAGCATTTCTTGTTTTTATTTCAGATTTCCAGCATCCGCAGTATTTTGCTTTTATTTAAGAAAGGAATTAAACCTGTTGTGGTCAAACAAGGAGAGGGAAAAGAGGGAAGCCCTTCGGCCCTTCCTCACTTGACTGTAACAGAATGTTCGCCTTTATCTAAAGGGAGCTGGAATACAAAGGAGTGGAAGAGTTCTATTTAGATCAAATCTGGCTTACTGTATTTAGTTCTGGCCAGCCCACCTTAGGAAGGATATATTGGCCTTGGATGTGGTGAATGCAGATTTACTAGATTACTTGCCAAAAAAGACATCTAAAGAGATAAGAGGCAACATAAAACTGAAGCATAGTAAAATGCAAAAAAAAAAGCACAGATCCTGGCACATGGAAAAGATACGAAGAACAGTAAAGAGCACCAAAACAGATAAAAAAGGAGTATGTAAAGAAAATCACAAGGGATATCAAAATCAACACATACAATTAAAAAAAAAATGATATCAGGAAAAAAAGAGGGTGGTCAGGAGCCATGTGGCCTTGAAAATTTATAATAGCACTACTTTTTTATTTGTTCATGGGATGTGGGCATCGCTGGCTAGGACAGCATTTATTGCCCATCCGTAATTGCCCTTGAGAAGGTGGTGGTGAGCCGCCATTATGAATGAAAATAAGGAAAATATGTCAGACATCCCAAGGAAACTAATATTGAATCAAGGACTCGCCAAAATTAATGTCAGCAGAGTAACAGTAATGAAGACAATAATGACACTAAAGATCCCTCGGATCATTGCACATACCCGAACTATAATCTTCCAGCATTTTCTTGATTTGGGAACCATTCCTTTAGATTGGAAAATTACACATGTCACTCTGCTATTTAAGAAAGGTGCGAGAGAAACCAGGGAATTATAGTCCAATTAGCCTAACATCTATTGTAGGGACATTGCTGAAGTCTATAATTCAAGATAGGGTGACTGAGCAACATGAAAACTTTCCAGTGATCAGAGAGAGGCAGCATGGATTTGTAAAGGGTTGGTCATGCCAGACAAATCTGATTGCATTTTTTGAAGAGGTGACTAAAGTAGTGGACAGAGGAGTATCTATGGAAGTTATTTATAAAGACTTCCCGAAGGTATTTAATAAAGTCCCTCATAATAGGCTATTAGCTAAATGAAGCTCAAGGAATTGAAGGCAAATTATTAATCTGGTAGGAAATTAGCTGAGTGGTAGAAGATGGAGAGAACGGATAATGGGCAGGTATTTTAATTGGTAGGATGCGACTAGTGGTTTCCCACAAGGATCTGTATTGGGGCCTCAACCATTCACCACATTTATTAACGACTTAGATTTTGGAATAGAAAGTCACATATCCAAATTTGCTGATGCCACATAAAAGCAGTGTACGCGGAAGCATAACATTGCAGAGAGATATGGATAGATTAAGTGAATGGGCAAAACTGTGGAAGATGGATTTCAATGTAGGCAAATGTGAGGTCATTCACTTTGGACCTAAAAAGGAAGGAGTAGGGTATTTTCCAAATGGTGAAAATCTTGAAACAGTGGAGGTCCAAAGAGACTTGGGGTCCAGGTACATAGATCATTAAAATGCCATGAGCAAGTACAGAAAATAATCAAAAATGCCAATGAAATGCTGGCCTAGAGGATTAGAATACAAGGGCATAGAAGTCACGCTTCAGGTATACAAAGCCCTGGTTAGCCTGGAGTACTGTAAGCAGTTAGGAAAGCAGTTATGGGCGGCGCAGTGGTTAGCACCGCAGCCTCACAGCTCCAGCGACCCGGGTTCAATTCTAGGGTACTGCCTGTGTGGAGTTTGCAAGTTCTCCCTGTGTCTGCGTGGGTTTCCTCTGGGTGCTCTGGTTTCCTCCCACATGCCAAAGACTTGCAGGTTGATAGGTAAATTGGCCGTTATAAATTGCCCCTAGTATTGGTAGATGGTAGGGAAATATAGGGACAGGTGGGGATGTGGTAGGAATATGGAATTAGTGTAGGATTAGTATAAATGGGTGGTTGATGGTTGGCACAGACTCGGTGGGCCGAAGGGCCTGTTTCAGTGCTGTATCTCTAAATATAAAATCTAAATCTAAAGAAATGCTAGAAATACTCAGCAGGTCTGGCAGCATCTGTGGAGAGAGAAGCAGAGTTAACGTTTCAAGTCAGTGACCCTTCTTCAGAACTGGCAAATATTAGAAATGTAAAAGGTTATAAGCAAGTAAAGTGTGTCTAACCTACCGCCTGCCGGACTGAACATTGAGTTCAATAATTTCAGAGCATGACGGGTCCCCCATTTTACTTTTATTTTTAGTTATTTTTTTCTTTTTACTTTTTAAATATTTTTGTGTGTTTATTTTATTTCATCTTAGTTTGTTCAGTTTGCTTACCCACTGTTTTTTTTCATGTTTGTACTTGTGGCTGTTCAATTTTTAAGTCCGTTAACACCCTTTCTGTACTAATGCTTTGTCTTTCAACAGACCATTAACATATCTTTGCTCCATGACCTTCTGGTCTATTCTGTGACCTTGTCCTATCTACACCTTCTCCTTTGTTATCTCTTGCCCCACCTCCACTGACCTGAAACGTTAACTCTGCTTCTCTCTCCACAGATGCTGCCAGATCTGCTCAGTATATCCAGCATTTCTTGTTTTTATTTCAGATTTCCAGCATTCGCTGTATTTTGCTTTTAAGTTAGGAAAGATATATTGGCCTTGGAGGGAGCGTAGTGTAGATTTCCCAGAATGATACCTGGACTCCAAGGTTTAAATTAAGAGGCGAGATTACACAAACCAAGATTGTATTTCCTGGAATTTAGAAAGTTAAGGAGTGATTTCATCAACGTCAAGATATTGAGGACATAGGGTACATAGAGAGAAACTACTTCTCTGGCTGGCAAGTCTAGAACTACAGGGCATAGTCTAAAAATTAGAGCCAGATCTGTCAAGAGTGAAATCAGGAAACGCTTTTACACACAACGGATAATAAAAGTTTGGAATGTTTTCTGCAAACGGCAGTTGATGCTGAGTCAGTTGTTGGTTTTAAATCTGAGATTAATTGATATATTTTTGTTATCCAGACATATTAAGGGATATGGGGCAGGATTTCCATTCCAGGGTCATGGACACTTCCAGATCCCGACCCTGCACTGCGTTGACAATGCGCATACATTGCAATTTTGTTATAGAATGATCTAATTGGCCTAGTGCACCGCTCAATTAGTGGGGGTGGACGCACGTAGGCGGTGGGACTCGGGCAGCGGCCGTCCCGAATTTAAAGGGCGGGTGACAGCCATTGCTGAGGGGTGGAGGAAGGAGCAGAGCACAGTGCAGGGAGAAGGACGGCCCCCTGTGCCAGGGCAACCTCCTGTTGTTCTGATGCTTCACTGGAGATGCTGCTAGAGGCAGTGACTGAGCACAGAACCATCCTGTTTCCTGCCAGTAGCAACAGAAAGCCTGCAAGGCTCACCAAGAGGGCATGGCTGGAAGTGGCTAACGAGGTTAGCAGCAAGCGAATGGTGAGGAGCAACTGAGTCCAGTGCCAGAACCGTTTCAATGACATTGTTGGGTCTGGAAAGGTGAGTCCAAAGATCGATCCAGAGGACATGCCTCCTGGTCAGCAGTCACCAGAGTGCAAAAGAGAGAGGCATCCTGAGGATGCCTAGACTTCCCCTGACCATGGGAGAGATGTGTGCTCAGCAGTCTTGATGACTCATAAGCATAGGTTAGAACCCGAGTGCTGTTGGTCAGGAGGCTGAGGGTCTTGCCTTCATTGCCTTCCTGGCCCTTGTTCCTAACCCCTGTGCCCCTGTTGCCCATGGGTCTGCCTCTGCCTCTGCAGATGCTGCTCCTCATTGCTAGTTTACCCTATTTCAGAGTAGCTTAATCCCTTTTGTCATTTCATCACTTTCACTCCACTCTATCACAGACCTTCCCTTTTGTTCTTCTCCTCCTTCCCCCCCCCCCCTTCACTTGCTTAAAACCTGTTACATTTCTAACTTTTGCCAGTTTTGATGAAAGCTCACTGATCTGAAACGTTAACTCTGTTTTTTTTCTCCACAGATGCTGCCAGACCTGTTGAGTATTTCCAGCATTTTCTGTTTTTATTGTAGCTAAATGCCATGTTCTTTAATGTCCTTCCTTCCTTTCCACTTGAATGCGCAGTCTTCCTAAGGCCTCTCTCATGAACCCATGAGACCTGTAAGCAGAGGGACCAGTCAATTCCGTCCCCCTGCCACAAAGAGGCCCCCTCGTAACTGGCTTTGCCAACAATGAAGAGAGATGACAGATAAGTCTGTAGACTCTTTGCAACTGGTTTCCTGTAACTGAGGGCCTTTTCTAAGCCTTCCTTCTTTGATGTAGCCTCCTTCTGCTGTCCTGCGCCTCTGAGTGGCTTCCCACTTGGTTTAAACCTCCTCTTCCCTGCTGTGGTTTGGGCCCTGCGTGGATCCCGTGCCGTCAAATAAAAATTAAATTCTGGCCCTTAACGAGTTGACAAGTGGCTAACTGGCCTTTAGCGACATCGGGCACGTTGGCTCTTCCAGCTCTTGGCGGAGCCTTTTAAACTCGGAGCTTGCTGGTTCTGCATCGGAAAACTGGCACGCCGACACAAGGGGCTAGTTTATGTGCCCCCAAACCCACGTCTCAAAACAATTAAAAATCCTGCCCATGGAGTAAGGTCTCAGATCAGCTGTTAGTTCATTAAATGGCAGAGCAGGCTTGAGGAGCTAAATGGCCTACTCCTGTTCCTATGATACTGGGGTTAAAAGGGACAGGTTGCATTGGCTTTTATTACCTTGAGTATAGATGATTAAAGGATGATCTAATTGAGCTGTTTAAGATAATTACAGGATTTGATCGGGTAAATAGGGAAACTATTTTCCATGGTGAAGGAGTTCAAAACCACAAAATTAGAGCTAGGCTGTTGAAGGGTGATTTCAGGAAGCACATCTTCACACAAAGGGTAGTTAAAATCTGTAACTCTCTTTCCCCAAAAAGCTGCAGAGGTTAAGTCAAGTGAAAATTGCAGAACAGTGATTAATAGATTTTTGTTAGGTAAGTGTGTAAGGGATATGGAACTAAGGGTAAATAAGGGTTTATCAGCCATGATCTAATTGAATAGCGGAGCCTACTCAAGGGCTGAATGGCCCATACTTCCTATGTTTCTAATGCTTCATTATTAGTAACTGCTTAAAAATATATTGTTGCAGGAAAATGCAAAATTTGTTTAATATTCTCAACTTCTGGCAGAACCCAGATCTGTAATTTCTATTTGGTAAGAGAAGCAAAAGCGACATGAGGAAAAACTTTTTCACGCAGCGAGTGGTTAGGGTCTGGAATGCGCTGCCTGAGAATGTGGTGGAGGCAGGTTCAGTTGAATTCAGAAGGGAACTAGACAGTTATATGAAAAGGAAGAATGTGCAGGGTTATGGGGAGAAGGCAGGGGAATGGGACTGAGGGAATTGCTCTTTCAGAGAGCCAGTGTGGACATGATGGTCCAAATAGCCTCCTTCTGCACTGTAATGATTCTGTTGATGTTTGTAAAAATGAGTTTTGTATTTGCAGTACTAGTGGAGCCCTCCAGGGATTAGTGTTAACACTATTGCTCTTCACAATTTAAATCAGTGATCTGGATGAAGAGTTGGCACTACTGTCTGCAAGTTTGCAGATGACACAAAGATCTATGCTAGTGTCAGAAGCCTTGAGGAGAACTTTTTCTTTTAGTCGAGTCCGCATCAGGCAGATGACGTTTAATGCAGATAAATGTTGTATTATGCATGTGGGTATATGTAATTTGTGTATCCCATGCTGGGCTCTGAATTAAAATCTGTTGAAAGGAAGAGACACCTGGATGTTAGAGTGCATAATTCTCTAAAGGTCCATGACCAGTGACATGAGATTATATTGAAAGAAGATTTAGGGTTAGGATGTATAGCTAGGACAATACCATACAAAACAAAGAGCATCATGCTGTCCTTGCACAAAACTTTGTTTAGACTCCATCTATGTCTGGTTCTGTCTCTGCTATCTCTGTCTCTGGGAGAGAATAGAGGCCCTGAAAACTGTTTCGAGGAAGGCCACTAGATGAATATCTCTTTTAAAAAAAAAAAAAAAACTTTTGACTTTCATGATAGTCTCAGGGAGCTGGGCCTTCTTACTTTAAAACAATATCGGCTTTCCAGAGACTACATTGAAGTATCTAAAATAATAGAGGGCTTAGACTGTGCAGATGTTATTTAAATTAGATAGGTTAGGAAAAATGTGGGACTATGCAGACAAGTTATATCAGCATAGATCCAGGTTAGATATCAGGAGGGTGGGCGAGGAGTCGTGGGAGTTGTGTTACTTCATTGCAACATGTCTCTTTCTGCCCATCTTATTTCTATTTACTGTTGGCCATGTTGAGAGGCTGCATTAAGCTCATATTTAAATTCTGGCACAAACTGGTTGAACCACTCTGAGGGAAATCATTTGAAAAAGATAATATTTGCAAAGTTTTCACCTCTGCCAGCCATTTGCATCCTTGTGATGTGCTTACATAGTGTTTACAATGCGGAAACAGGCTCAACAGATCCATGCTTATGCGCCACGCATATTTAACGATATAGTGGCCTTGGAGGGAGTGCAGCGTAGATTTACCTGCGCGATACCTGGGTTCCAAAGGTTAAATTCTGAGAAGAAATTACACAGAGACCTATCAATAGCCCTGTTTATCCTTTCCACTAGGAAATTCGCCTCACTCCAGTTCAGGTGGAGCCCATCTGCACACTACAACTCCTTCCTGTCCCAGTACTGGTGCCAGTTTCCCATGAAATGGAACCTCTCCTTTCCACACCAGTCTTTCAGCAATGCATTCACCTTCCTGATCTGCCTATCCCTATGCCAGTTAGCACATGGCTCAGGAAGATTACTACCTGTGAGGTCCTTTTAAAAAAAAAAAAAATAAAAAAAATAAAAACAAAAGTGCTGGAAATACTCAGCAGGTCTGGCAGCATCTGCAGAGTTAACAGTGCAGGTCAGTGACCTTTCATCAGAACCGGCAAAGGTTAGAAATGTAACGGGTTTTAAGCAAATAAAGCGGGGCAGGGCAAAAGATAACAAAAGGGAAGGGCAGTAAAGAAACACCAAGCAAGTCAGATGGAAGTGCATGGCTAAGTAAGATAGTGTACTGACTGGGATGCATGAGATATTTGAATTGTTTTTAACAGAAGTGAAAACTGCTCCCTTAAGTCTTCATATGTGGATTTGTTTTAGAATATCTTGCAATCACTTGCCTGTTGACTTGATATTTCAAGCTGATTGAATTTGGGCATCAACCAGAGCGGAGGATGATATATTCTGAGCTATTTACAGATGCAGGAGATAATGTTTCTGGAGCTATAGTCACATATTTTATGAGTGTCAAGGACTGCTCGTGTAATTGACCACTCAGTCCCTATAAGCTGGTGTTTCTTTATGTGCGCAATATTTGTTGCCCATGAAGAAAGAACTTGCATTTATATTATATAGTGCATATTATATAGTGATTTCCACGACTTCAGGCTGTTCCAAAGTGTATCGCAATCAGTGATGTACTTTAGAAGTGTAATTTCTGTTGTAATAGAGGGAAATCCAGTAGCCAAATTGCACACAGCAAGGTCCAACAAACAGCAAGGAGACAAGTGGCCAATTAAACCGTTCTGGTGATGTTGGTTGAGAGAGAGCTGTTGATCAGGTCATAACAGAGAACTCCACTACACATCTTCAACCAGGAATGTGACTGCTTCCTCACTGTCTGGCAGAGTGCAACCCTACCCAAACCATATGCATGCACAATATCTACCAATTGCAGTGAGTAATGTTTGGACTCTGTGTGGAATTGGGGAAGTATCAGTTGTTCTGGGTCCTAATCTTGGAGATTCACCTGACACAAACCACTCCCTCAGTGCAGCGATGTACAGAGCAGCCATGATGAACATCAACCCATACCAACAGAATTGCCAACTTAGGACTCCTTATCACTATCCCTTATACATGCACCAAATTTTAAGGCCAAACAAACTGCATTGCTCCCAAGACAAATGGTCTGATGTGATGTAATATATTCCTCCCATAGGTATCGTTTAGTCATGATGTACTCTGTGAAGAGAAGAACAACTAATTTACATAGCACTTTTCACAATATCCCAAAGCACTTTGCATCCAATGAATTATTTGAAATGTATTCATTGTTATTATGCAGGTAACCGTGCCAGCCAATTTGTGAACAACAATGAAATAAATGCCCAATTAGTCTATTTTTGGCGGTGTTGCTCAAGAGATGAATGTTAGGCAAGATATTGGGAGAATAGAGAGAACTGTTCCACTCTTCTTTGAATAGTGCCATAGGATCTTTTGCGGCCAGTATTACAATGAAATGTCAGCATAGATTTAAAGTTCCTTGATCCTACAGCCTTCTGACTCAGAGTTGGGTGCGACCACTGAACAAAATGGCACCTGTGTATGCAACATTCTAGGCCGTGACTTCAACTGCATCATCGATGCAGCTGGGCGATCCGGCAGTGACGACAGCAACCTGGAGCTACGTCCAGATTCCCTATGGAAACAGTAAAAGATGCCAAGTTGCACAATGTCTTCAGCAAATCTGCACACGGAGTGCAGGGTAGATACACCTGGTCAAGATCAGATGGGTCTGCCCGTTCCAGGATTGACTTCCTGTTTGTGTCCCGTGCTGTCACAGTCAGATCCACCGACATCAAGCTGGTGTTCTTCTCTGACCATTGCCTCTTACTGGCCAACTGTCACTTAGAGGATGACCAACAGGTTGGCAGGGGGACATGGAAGCTCAATGCTACACTGCTAACCCCAGAGAACATTGAGGAACTCAAAAGGGATTACAAAGGTTGGAGAACCGTGAAACGCCTCCTTGAGTCTTCAGTTCACTGGTGGGAGGCAATCAAGGAGAACATCAAGAGGTTCTTTATCTTCAAAGGTGTTCAGAGGGCAAGAGCGACAGAGGGAAATGTCCCAACTCAAGAAAAGAATGCAAAATCTGCTCCGGCTGCAGTCGATGGGGGTCGAGGTCAAGGAGGATCTCCAAGAGGTGAAGAGCCAGCAGGCCTCGCTCTTTGCCACGGAGGTCTCCAAGATCATCGTCCGGTCGTGAGTCCGCTCCGTTGTGCAGGATAAGACGTGCTCGCGTTACTTCTTCCAAAAGGTACACAGAGAGAGCTCTGTGATCAGCAGCCTGAAGGAAGAGAATGGCTCGGTAACATCTTCGCAGTGTGACATACGAAGGATCAGCAAATCCTTTTATACTAGGCTGTACGACGTGAAGCCAACGGACAGCACTGCTTCCCAGTCCTTCCTGTCATCTATCATGGAGGTCTTAGATGACCGCATGAGGGAGAGACTGGACAAATTGCTAATTCTGAATGAGCTGACAAACGCAGTCAGGTCCTTCGAGATGAGTAAAACTCCCGGAAGCGACAGCTTACTGGTTGAAATGTATTCGGCTCTGTGGGACTGGGTTGGCCCAAACCTGCAAGAAGTATACGAGCGTGTGCTTCTGGCTGGCAGCATGTCAGAATCCATGAGGAAAGGCATCATCACACTCATCTACAAGCGGAAGGGGAAGAGGACGGAAATCAGAAATTGGTGACCCATCTCACTACTTAATGTTGACTACAAGATTCTGTCCAAAGTCATTGTCAGTCGGCTCAAGTCTGCTCTGGAGTTGGTGATTCACCCTGACCAGACCTGCACTGTACCCGGCAGGAAGATGTCTGATAGTCTCGTGCTACTCAGGGATACGATCGCCTTTGTACGGGACAGGAGGGTGGACACCTGCCTCATCAGCTTGGACCAGGAGAAGGCTTTTGACAGGATATCACACACCTACATGATGGACGTGCTCTCCAAAATGGGGTTTGAGGAGGGAGTCTGCAATTGGATCAAACTGCTCTACACAAACATCAGTAGTGCAGTCTCAATCAATGGGTGGGAATCAGAATGTTTCCTGATCCAATCTGGAGTCAGACAGGGCTGTCCTCTCTCCCCTGTCTAGTTTGTTTGCTGTATCGAACACTTTGCTGAGTCCATTAGGAAGGATGCGGGAATAAGAGGGGTGACAATCCCAGGCAGCGGAGGCACTCAGGTAAAAACCTCCCTGTACATGGACGACGTCGCCATCTTCTGCTCCGATCCGCTGTCCGTTCGCAGACTGATGAGCACCTGCGATCAGTTCGAAATGGCCTTGGGAGCCAAAGTCAGCCACGGCAAGAGTGAGGCCATGTTCTTTGGGAATTGTCCCCTTCACCGTCAGGTCAGACTACCTGAAGGTGCTGGGGATATGGTTCGGAAGGGCTGGGGCATGCGCCAAAACCTGGAAGGAGCGAGTAGCCAGGGTACACCACAAACTGAGCATGTGGGAGCAGTGATCTCTCTCCATTGTGGGTAAGAACCAGGTCATAAGGTGCAAGGCGCTCGTTGCTGTATGTGGCGCAAATCTGGCCCATACCCCACTCCTGCGCCGTGGCTGTCACCCGAGCCATTTTCCGCTTTATCTGGAGATCCAAAATGGACTGGATCCGGAGGGACACGATGTTCAAACCTCTGGATAAGGGCGGGAAAAATGCACCCAACGTCGCCCTCATCCTGATGACCACCTTTGTGTGCGGCTGCATCAAGCTGTGCATAGAGCCCCAGTACACAAACACCAAGTGTCGCTACGTGCTGAGGTTCTATCTGTCCCCAGTGTTGCGAAGGATGAGTCTGGTTACATTGCTGCAGAGCGCTTCATCCAGTTGGACCGTGCCATACCACCTATCCTTCATGGGAAAGTTTCTGTGGGAAAACACCTTTGACCACCAATCCATCAGGCATGGTCTGCACGGAATGTCTTCAAGGCCTTACGGGAAAAGGAGATGGTGGATCCGGTCGGATGGTTCCCCGAGCAGACTGCCAAAGTCATTTGGCAGAATTCCTCATCACCAGAACTTTCAAACAAGCACCAAGACGTGGCTTGGCTGGTGGTGAGAAGGGCCCTGCTCATCAGATCCTTCCTGCACGCCCGGAGTCTTGCCCCCTCCACACGCTGCCGTCGAAGTGGCTGCAGTGGGGAAGAGACAGTTGCCCACCTCCTTCTGGAATGTGTCTTTGCAAAGAAGGTGTGGAAAGAGATGCAGTGGTTTTTGTCGAGGTTCATCCCAAGCAGCTCTGTAACACAGGAGGCTGTTCTCTACGGGCTGTTCCCAGGGCCGCACACCAAGATAAACATCAACTGCTGCTGGAGGACCATGAATTCAGTGAAAGACGCTGTTTGGTCTGCCTAAACCTTGCTGGTCTTCCATCGAAAAGAGTTGTCCACGGCCTTGTGTTGCAGACTGGCACGTTCCAAAGTCCAGGACTACGTACTGAGAGACACACTAAAGCTTGGGGCAGCTGCTGCAAAGGCACAATGGGGAAAGACCACTGTGGAAGGTCCTCCCACCAAAGTGAACTGAGGGGCTGCACCCATGGGAAACCCCTTTGGCTGTATGCACCAAATATGGGTTTGCTGTAAAATGTACATGGTATGTAAAATGGAATGGAAGGGTTGTGAGGCAACTCACTCCTGTATCAAAGAAAACTGATTTCCTTTCAACTTTTTGGAATGTCAACTTGGTACCGTTTTGAACTGTTTTGTAATGCATTTTTTTTTAACAGATTTTAATGAATAAAGCGTATTTTTGGAAAAAAGAAGTATGCAACATTGCACTCTTGTAAAATGTGATTATTCACCTAGTTATATGATTACCTCAAAATATCAATGCAAATTTCACATAAGTGTGGGGGCTGGGAAAATTTGTACTTATAACATTGTAGGATTATGTGACAATTTCGTAGAATGCAAGTTTTAGTTTAGTTCAAGGGCCGGCGCCCTGGACCACCAACGTTAAATGGCACAGGAAAGATGACTTGGAAAATCCAGCAGTAGTGACGAGGTGATGCTAATTATCAGTCCAATTATTTATTTTACAGGAAATCTTTGTGTTGTTTACATATGTATCTTCAGGACTGTTTGTCCCCACTATTAGCCCCAGAGGGACTGCACTCTTGCTGCTAAACAGGGCATAACTCATGAAGTGTTTCACTCTTGTTTGGAAAACATGTTTTTAGCTGTATTCCCATTCCTGAGGGTCTTGACTGGTTAATACCCTTGTACTGATTAGCAGCTTTATGAAAGAGCAGAATGAGCATTTGGTTTAATTATTGGTTTAATTGGATTGGTTTAATTACAGCTCGAAATGATGTGCTTTTCACTTGGAATTTCCACAGTGCTGATCCCCATCTCCCACTTTAACTTTGGCTGAAGTTTGGCAGAAGCCCTGGAGAAGCAGTTTTAACTACTGTTTCTACAGGGTTTCTGCCAACGTTCTGTCAAAATTACAGCGGGAGATCAGGAGAGGTCTGTGGAAATGTTGTGCTGTTATCTTTTAGTCTTCATGATAGGCGAATGAGACCAAACTGATCTGTGTGCTGCTGCCCTCATTTATGCTTGCTTCCAGGCCCACGTGCTCAGAGCATTGTGATAGATGTAGGACTGGGCATATAATAGTGTCATGATGCGATGGACTGAATTGACATTTAACAGGCTACAATAGGAGTCTGTTATTCTAACGACAGATCACAAAATGTGCAAAAATGTAGCTCTCCACTGATGGAAATGGCATTAGCAATAATGCACCTGCACATCAGCAGTAGGAAAGTTAAGGCATCAAGGAGATGATTGAATGCTTTGTGAATGATTCTGGTTCCCTCGGTGCAGCTAGGGGCAAGAATATGTTGAGTGGCGGAGCTGGAGCTTAAAGGGAACAACAGAGGAAAGTTAAAAGGAGCAATGATTGCAGTTTTGATAAAATAGGGATAGAGAAGATTGTGATGGAGAGGGACAAATCTAAGCTGTGTTTGATTTTCTTTCTATTCCTCAGAGACGAGAAGAATCAATCCATTATTGTAAGTGGAGAGTCTGGAGCTGGAAAGACAGTGTCTGCTAAGTATGCTATGCGATATTTTGCCACTGTTGGTGGGTCAGCCAGTGAAACAAATGTAGAAGAGAAAGTGCTGGCTTCAAGTCCAATTATGGAGGTAAGTAAGCTATTTTCTCAATCGCAATATTAGGAAAGGTAAACCTTTGTTGATCTAGTTACCATGAGGTATTTATTAGAAAGTAATTTCTTTCCTTTCATCCATCACAGCCGCCTTCTATTATGGACAATCCATAATCACAAAAGTAGATGGGCAATTTGCTCCTGGGCTTCTCCACAGTTCCACTCAAAAATAGAACTATGAGACTAGTAGATGTGAAAAAGTGGCTCCTGGATTATTTTCCCTTCTGATTTGTTCCTCTTTCCTTGTGATGAACTGCCTGGATTCTGCTTGGTACTTCTCTATGATAGAATACATAGGAATGGTATCTTATCACATGGGAGTTGCACAGTTATATTCCGTTACTCCAGCACAACACATTCCCATTTGATGTTCCTGTTTGACGTGGGTCAAGATACCATTTGAGGTACTGCTTTATGGTATTCCTGTTCATGGGGAAGACCAGAATTAATTAAAGACCTCATCGTAAAGGCACCCTTAGGTTGCAGTGATTACAGCATGATTGAATTTCGCATGCAGTTTGACGGTGAGAACAGTGGATCTAAGACTCGTGTTTTAAACTTAAATAAGACTACTTATGAGGGTTTGAAGACAGAGCTGGCTAATGTAAACTGGGAAGTTAGGTTAAGGGATAGGTCAGTAGAGATACAGTGGAAGACATTTAAGGAGATATTTCATAACTCAGCAAAGATACATTCCAGTGAGAAAGAAAGACACTCTAGGGGAAGGGTGCACCATTCGTGGCTAACTAAGGAAGTTAAAGATAGTATTTAATTGAAAGAAAAAGCATACAATTCAGCGAAGAGTAGTGGCAGGTCAGAAGATTGAACAAAATACAAAAAACAAAAGAATGACTAAAAGAATAATGAGGAGAAAGAAATGAAAGTACGAGAGAAAGCTGGCTAGAAATATAAAAATGGATATTAAGAGTTTCTACAGGTATTTAAAAAGGAAGAATAAGTGAGCGTTGGTCTTCCAGAGAGAGAGTCTGGGGAGTTAGTAATGGAAAACAAGGAAATGGCGGAGGAATTGAACAGATTGTTTGCATTTGTCTTCACTGTAGAGGATACAAATAACATCACAGAAATAATTGTGAATCAAGAGTTGAAAGGAAGGGAGGAACTTAAAATAATTACCATCACCAGGGAAAGGGTACTGAGAAAATTATTAGAACTAAAAGCTGACAAGTCGCCAGGTCCTGATGGACTTCATCCTAGGGTCTTGAAAGAAGTGGCTGCTGAGATAGTGGATGCATTGATTTTAATTTTCCACAATTCTCTAGATCTGGAAAAGTCCGATCAGATTGAAAAATAGGGAATGTAACTTTGCTGTTCAAGAAAGGAGGAAGACAGAAAGCAGGAAACTACAGGCCAGTTAGCGTAACATCTGTCATAGGGAAAATGCTGGAATCTATTATTAAGGAGGTTATAGCAGGTCAAATAGAAAATCTCAATGCAATCAGGCAGAGGCAACATGGTTTTGTGAAGAAGAAATCGTGTTTGACTAATTTATTAGAGTTCTTTGAGGAAGTAACAAGTAACGTGGATAAAGGGGAACCTATGGATGGTAGGTTCAGCAAGTGATTAAGAAAGCAAATGCCATGTTGTTTATTGCAAGGGGAGTGGAATATAAAAGTAGAGATGTTTTGCTACATTTGTACGGGGGATTGGTGAGACCACATAGAATCATAGAAAGTTTAAGACACAGGGAGTATTGTGTACAAGTAGTGTTGTATACAGTATTGTATACAGTTTTGGTCTCCTTATTTAAGAAAGGATATAATTGCATTGGAAGCAGTTCAGAGAAGGTTCACTTGACTGATTTCTGAGATGAGAGGGTTGTCTTATGAGGAAAGATTGGACAGGTTGGGCCTGTATTCATTGGAGTTTAGACGGATGAGAGGTGATCTTATTGGAACACATAAGATCCTGAGGGGACTGGACAGGTTGGATGTTGAAAGGATGCTTCCCCTTGTGGGAGAGACCAAAAGTAGGGGACACAGTTTAAAAATAAGGGGTCTCCCACTTAAGATAGAAATGAAGAAAAATGTTTCTCAGAGGGTTGTGAGTCTGTGGAACTCTCTTCCCTGGAGACTGGTGGAGGCAGAGTCATTGAATGTTTCTAAGGCAGACGTAGATAGATTCTTGACAAACAAGGGAGTCAAAGGGTATTGGGGGTAGGCAGAAAAGTGGAGTTGAGTCCACAAACAGATCAGCCGTGATCTTATAGAATGGCGGAGCAGCCTCGAGGGGCTGAATAGCCTACTCCTGCTCCTAGTTCGTATGTAACCAGACTGGAATATGAACTGTGTTTGGTTTGTACAGCAAATCCTACATTTCACATTTCTCCTATTTCTCCAATTGTTAGTTTAAGAAATGGCCCAACTGGTTGTAAAGAGCAGAGATTATTGTTACAAGAATAACAGCAACATGCATTTATATAGAGCCTTTAATGTTTAAAAATATAATTCCAAGGCGCTTCACAGAAGCGTAATCAGATAAAAATGGATGCTGAGGCAATGATGGCGATACTAGGAGGGATGACCATAAAGAGAAGTGGACAGGCAGAGCGAATTCCAGATGATGGCTAGTAATGGGATGGGGGAATGCACAAAAGGCTAGAGTCAGAAAAATGGAGAGTTTGGGAGAGGGGGCAGTGGTGGGTTTGGTAGTTGTGTGGGGTTGGAGGCTAGAGATAGGAAAAGGACAAACCATAAAGGAATGAGAATTTTAAATTGGAGACTGTGGTGGAGTGGGATCTTATCCAGGTTAGAAAGGAGAGTGGGGATTGCATATAGGCAGCAGAGTTTTAGATGAGCTGAAATTTATGGAGGAAGGTGTACTGGTACGAAGAACATTGGATTAGAGTTTGGAGGTGACAAAGCATAATTGAGGATTTCAGTGGCAGATAGCAGAAACTGGTTGTAAAGAGTAGAGATCCTGGCAGATGGGCTAAGGTAAGAGTGTTGATGTTACAGAGATGGCAGCGTGCGGTCTTTTTGATGGAGAAAATAAGGTCAGAAACTTGATCATGGTTGAATTGGAGACTGTAATCTCTCAGCTGCACCCTAACACAATGACCAGGAAGTGGATGCAATCAGTTGAGAGCATATGGAGTTTGTGGTGAGGGCTCAGGATGATGGCTTCAGTCTTTTCAATGTTTAGTTGGAGGAAATTGCAGCTCAGCCAAGACTGGATGTTGGACAATCAGTCTGACAACACAGAGGCAGTGCAGGGTTGGGAGAGTTGGTAGATGAGTAGAGCTTGATGTCATCAGCATTTATCTGAAAGCTGACTAGCTGGTACACATGTTGGGCATATTATTGGCATTGTATCCTTGGTTACCAAACCTTCAGTGATCAGTAAGCTGTTATTAAATTGATATCAATATTTTAAGGGAACATGGATCTATGTCATTTTTGGTTTTTCAGCATTTCTATTTTTTGTCTTTCTAATCTCGGTTTCTTGATTAGTTTTTTGCTGTATTTTCCATTTCTCATTCTCTCCTTCCATCATCATATCCTCTGTATTAGCTCAGGTAAAACCAAATTGACAGTGACCTACTGTTTTCTGTAACTCACGACGAGAGGAAAGTGTCCGAGTCATTTCCAGTGGTAACAAAGTCCAAAATATGGCGATCTCTGGCAAGAACTTTACCTCACTCTGCGCAATTGATTGTAGTATTGTTTAATGCGGATTCTTGATGTTGAGTAGCATGATGTCATCAAGTTGTCTAACCAGCCAATTATATTAAGAATTGTCACAGACAGCCAACCAGGTCATGAAATGCAATAATAATCAAATCACTTTTTAAACATTTTACAGAGAAATATGGGGTTAAGGTAGAAGCTGAAATATCATGAGCTAACTATTAAAAAAAATTAACTAGTTGAAAAATCTAGTGTAGAAAAATCTAGTAATTAATCATAATGAAAAAATGTAACAACATTCCACTGTTTTTTCAGGGCCACATTGGTTGTTCAGCACTAGTTATTACTCAGATTGCTGCTAACAACCCAATTATACCTCACTGAACAAGGCTTAACTTTTTATGGGGTTTCTGATAGTAACAGAGCAGTAAAGGGGAAATTCTCGCCAGATCAATTGATTGTGATGACTGTCAGCTCGAGGAGGTGGGTGGTGGGCAGGTGCGTGGGGTGTGGTGGTGCTGGTTCACAGTGCAGTCTGTGGCTGAACAGTGAATGACAGGCCGCAACTTCATGATTTCCGTAGTAAGCTGCACTTGCACTGAATCTGACTGCAAAAACCCTGCAAATTCTGGGGCATTGTTTTCATTGATTTCTTTGAGAGCATCTGTTGCAACACATCAAGAGAGAGCTTAAGATTTAATATTATACTTTCTTCCAAACTTAGTGAATGGCTCAGACAATGGGCAGGATTTTCCCGCAGACTTCAGGACCACGATATCGTAACCAAATAGGGGTCTTGAGCCCACGCTTGCTGGCAGACCAGCAGAACAATATTCCCAGAGTTGGCCTCTTAATTGGCTGCCTGCGCCGTTGCTGTCCTATTAAGGATGACAGGCGGGCTCCTGATGCTGCTGGCTGAAAGAGGGTCGGCAGCTCCAAAGCCTCGGCAGTCCCATCAGGAGGTGGGCACTGCTGAGGTAGGTAGGAGATATCGAGGGCAGGGGGAAGCTGGTAGGCCCTTTGGATTGGAGGGGTCACCCCTCCCAATGACTTGTTGGGGCTGGGGTGGGTGTGGTGTGGTGGTCTTTCCTGCCCATGGCCCCCTGTTTGGGGGATTGAGCTGTGGGCTCTGAAGGCCCCCAGATTGCCACAGGCAGGGCGTGCTCTGCCAACTGCAAAATCACCGTTAATTGGGGCCTTAACATACAGAAAGGAGCAGGAGTCAGCCATTTTGGCCCTTGCGTTTGCTCCACCTATCAATAAGATCATGGCTGATCTGATTGTGGCCTGAACTCCACTTTCCTTCCTGTCCGCATAACCATTTTACTCCCTGGTAGATCAAAAATCTGTCTTAACTCAGCCTTGAATATATTCAATGACTCAGCTTCCACTACTCTCTGGGGTAGAGAATTCCAAAGATAAACAACCCTCTGAGGGAAGAAATTCTTCCTCATCTCCTTATTTTGAAACAATGCCCCCCGAGTTCCAGATTGCCTCATGAGGGGAAACATCGTCTCAGCATCTATCCGATCAAGCCGCCTCAGAGCCTAATATATTTCAGTAAGATCACCTCTCAATCTCCCAATAGCCGATGAGTATAGGCCCAACCTGCTCAATCTTTCCCCATAAGACAACCCCTTCATCCCAGGAATCAGCCTAGTGAACCTTCTCTGAAATGCTTCCACTGCAAGTATATCCCTCCTTAAATAAGGTAACCAAAACTGTACACTGTACTCTAGGTGTGGTCTCACCAATGGCCTGTACAGTTGTAGCAAGACTTACCTTCTTTAATACTCCATCCCCCTTGCAATAAATGTCAACATTCCATTTGCCTTCCTAATTACTTGCTGTACCTGCATGCTGACATTTTGTGATTCCTGTACAAGGAGACCTTTATACTGCAGTCTCTCTCCATTTAAATAATATTCTGCTTTTCTATTCTTCCTGCCAAAGTGGGCAATCTCACATTTTTCCATGTTATACTCCATCTGCCAAATTTTTGCCCACTCACTTAAACTATCTATATCCCTTTTCAGACTCTTTGGGGGGAATTTTATGCAGGTGGCGGGGGTCTCGATGTCAGGGGAAACCAATGCAGAGATCCCCGCGTTGCCTCTTGTCTGGAAAGCCCGCCGAATTTAGTGCCAATCAGGCACTTAACTGGACAGCGGCGGGCGTTCCATAGAATTGAGGACCCCGTCGCCGGAAGTCCCGGCAGTGCAGAGCTGCCGGCCAGTGAGAGTGCTACCACAGAGGAGGTGGCTGCTGCTGTGGCTGCAGCGACCAGACATCAAGGAGCTGCGCTGGAACCAGGCTTGAGGTAGGTCAGGGCGGGTCTCGTGTGGCGGGGTAGTGGCACCCACGCCCACCCCGATGCCGGGTCCGTCGTTCAGGCGCTAAGTGCCTTTGAACGAGGCCCCCTCCCCATGGGAAGCAGTCTGCACAGATTTTCATGCCGTGCTACCCATGTAGCAACAGGGCCACCTGCTGCATGGTAATTGTAGCTGTGGCAGGAGGAGGCCCTTAATTGGGGGTTGATTACCCAGTTAAGCACCACAATTGGCAGTGGGATGGGAAGGCCGATCACAGGCCTTCCTACCCTGGACTAAATTTCAGTAGAGGCTATTTTATGTTCTCCCCCGTCTCCAAACCTGCCGTGGGGTGAGCAGAAAATTCCACCCTTTGAGACCTCCTCACAGCTTTACCTCCTACCTATCCTTATATTGTTAGCAAATTTGGCTACAATACACCAGTCCCTTCATCAAATCATTAATGTAGATTGTTATTAGTTGAAGGCCCGGTACTGATCCCTGCGACACTAGTTACAGTTTGGTAAACTGAAAATGCCCGATTTATCCTGACTCTGGATAAGATTTTATGCTACCCTTAGAGACAGGCACCGAGACAGGGGAGTGGGGGGCAAACAAAATAGCAGTGGGTGCCGTTCCTGATTTGTTCAGGCTCACCGCCATTTTGTCTGGGGCAGGGGAGGCCGTGGACAGCCTTCCTGCTCCAGGCCAATTGAGACCCATGATTGGCGAATTAATGACCACTTAAGGGCCTCTTCCCACCTCCACCAATTTTATTGAAGGCGGAGGAGCCTGGTACTGTGGGGAGATGCTGATAGGTAAAATCTGGTGGTCCCCTAGTGGGGTCTGTGGGGGGTGGGTGGGGTGGGAGGGGGTCCCTCCATTGAGGGCAACCCAGGGTCCCCAGAAGACCCTCCCAGAGGTTATTGCCATGACCCTGGGGAGGCCTCCCCTCCACCCTCACCAACACTGCCTGAATGGCCCTGGCAACCCCGATGCCAGTCACCTCTCCTGGCATCTTTTCCTCTCTCCAATAACCAGTAGTGACCACTGCTTCCACTGGTGCTGCTGTTATTGCAGAGCCACTGGCCTTCTGATTGGCTGGCAGCTCTTGGAGGCTGGAGCTCGTCCCTTAAAGGGACAGCGTCCCCGACGGCGGGCATTTACTTGGCTGATAGCCGTTAAATAGCTACAGAGGGCTGATGCGGGTTCTCCTCCTGCATTCTGGCCTGCTGCCGGGACTCCTGTTACCAGAATAAAATGCAGCCCCCTGTTTCCTGTTAATTAACTAATCCTCTAACCATGCTAATGTATTACCCCCATACCATGAGCTTTTATCTTGTGTAGTAACTTTTGATCAAATGCCTTTTGGAAATCCAAATTCACTACAGCTACAGGTTCCTCTTTATCCACCTTGCTTGTTACATCCTCAAAGGACTCCAATAAATCTATCGACCATGAGTTCCCTTTCATAAAACCATGTTGACTCTATAATTTTCTAAATGTTCGGCTACTACTTCCTTATTAATGGATTCTAGCAATATCTCAAAGACAGATGTTAGGCTAATGGGCCCATAGTTTCCAACTTTCTGTCTCCCTCCTTTCTTGAATAGAGATGTTATGTTTGCAGCTTTCCAATCTGGTGGGACCTTTCCAGAATCTAAGAAATTTGGAAGATCACAACCAATGCATCCACTATTTCTGCAGCCACTCCTTTTAAGACCCTAGGATGCAGACCATCAGGTCCAGGGGACTTGTTGGACTTTAGTCCCATTAGTTTTCCTAGCACTTTTTCTCTAGTGATAGTGATTTTTTAAAAAGTTCCTCCCTCCTTTTTTCCTCTTGCTTTTCTACTATTCTTAGGATGCCTTTTGTGACTTCTACTGTGAAGACAGATACAAAATGCTTGTTCAAAGTCTCTGCCATTTTCCTATTTCCCATTATCAATTCCCCAGTCTCATCCTCTAAGGGACCAACACTTACTTTAGCTACTCTCTTCCTTTTTATATATTTGTAGAAGCTTTTACTGTCTGTTTTTGTATTTCTTGCTAGTTTAATCTCATACTCCAATTTCTTCCTTTTTTTTAGTCATTCTCTGTTGTTTTCTAAACTTCCCAATTTTCTGGCCTACCACTAATCTTTGTAGTATTGTACTTTCAATTTGATACCATCCTTAACTTCTTTAGTTAGCCACTGATGGTGCATTCTTCTCATGGTCTTTATTTCTCATTGGAATATATCTTTGTTGAGAGTTATGAAATATCTCTTTAAATGTCTGCCACTGCTGCTCTACCGTCTTAACCTTTTAACTTATTTTCCCAGTCCACTTTAACCAACTCTGTCTTCATACCCTTGTGATTGCCTTAACTATGTAAATTGGCTGCCCAACTCCGTGGTGTGGGCAGCCTATTCACTTTCCTGCCCATCCTGGGAAACTTCCCTGGCAGCAGGAATACATAGGGGAGGTGTCCTGAGGTGGCTCCCTGCTATTTTCCCGGCACCCTGCCAGCGCCTCCAAGCCCGCCACCCCAGGACCAGGAAAATTCGCCCACTGACACTCTGTCCTTTCAACTTGAAAAAAACACAAATTAAAAACGATTAAAAACTTACCATTGTGAATAAGTCTGTTTGTATTCAGTGTGGATAATTATAAAATAATAAGTACATGATTATATGAAAAATGAAAGATGTACATCATAGTTGGCGAAGATGGAAAAGGACAGAATTGGGGTTATTGATTATACAGGAAATGGATCAGCCAGTCAACTTCTGTTGAATGTAATCTGAGATGCATCCGAAAGGCACCTGATTGGAATCAAAGCAACAAATATGAAACCCAATTGTGATCAGATCTTATTGGTGTGTGATTAACCGTCTTTGCAAAAGTGCTGGATAAATATCTGATCAGGAATATAATTGAGGGCTGTAGGGGAAAAATACAGGGAGATATTTGAAGGCTGTAAAGGTGATATATGCTAAGCTACTGGAACTGCCAAGAAAGGCAAACAATCAAAGAAGGAAAGACTTGTATTTATACAGTGCCTTTCACGACCACCAGACATCCCAAAGTACTTTGCAACAAATGAGGTACTTTGAAGTCACTGTAGGAATCAAACATAAGTATGTAAGGATCCTGGAGTTTGCTCCCCCAATGTGATATAGAGCAATAAGGTGGGTTGGTGTCCTGCAACAACAACAGGCAGCTCCATTGCACTGGTGGGAACACAGTTGATTCTCTAGAATGCTGAGCTTATTACCACAACCAGGTTAGTGCATTGTTACCAGGTTATAATAATTCCTTATTTTCTTTGTTTCCAAACAGGCCATTGGCAATGCTAAAACAACAAGGAATGATAACAGCAGTCGCTTTGGGAAATACATCCAAATTGGTTTTGACCGACAATATTACATAATTGGTGCCAATATGCGAACCTATCTGCTAGAAAAATCCAGAGTGGTTTTCCAGGTAAGTACACATGTTTGCAATAGAATTTATTGGGTCATTCACATCACAGCAAATCCACTTTTGAATATTCTCTTTAAAGCGAGAATGAGTGGAACAACTGTTAGACTTTACCCTTCTCGCTAACGATTGTAACCGGACAGAAAGATAAAAACTTGAATGTTGACTGTCCTCTAGCTCTCTATTGTCAGCGATTGATCAGTTGAGCTGCCAAATCAACTAGCTAGCACCTTTCTGGGGTTGAGCTTTGCTGGCATAACTGATGCCACTCAAATATATTGCTTACAATTTATTCCCTGGGATGTGTGATGAATCTTACTGTATCAATCTGATGTTTTATACGAGAATGCATGCTTTAATAGGACCAGATTCATAACATGTTGTGAATTCTAATCCACATTCCCAAAAACTGAATTTAACTTAACTATAAATTCAAGTATAAATTGCCGAAATTCTCCCTTTGTTAAATAATCTAAAATCCCCAAACTTCACATCACATTAAAATAAAGCATGTCACTGACACTCAGATTAGTTCCCCCATACTTTTTTCTTTTTTTTTTACTCTGCATGTTTGTCAGCTTTCTGTCACCTCCATGGGTTGAGCAAGAACCAGTTTCATACTGACTGAGACAGAGTTTAGCCGCACTGCTCCGTGGGAGTGCAACTGCCTAACAAAATAAAGATATTGAATGTTTCTTGCTGAATGGCCTACTCCTGCTTCTATGTCCTATGTTCCTAGAATGAAGTAGTTTCACTCTTGCTGAAAATTATGGGCTTAAGTTTCAGGTCCCGCCAAGGGCAGGAACAGAGGTGGGCAGGGAAGGAAAATACTAGCGCAGGCCAGCATGCCGGTCTCCCAATGCTGTTCCCAGCACTGGCGAGTTTCACCGGGGTGGGGGAAGGGCGGCCCCAAGATCTCGTCTGATCCATTAACACAGCAACTAAGATTGTTAAGGACCTCATTGAAAGCTCGTTAAGGGGTATGTTCAGATTTTGAGGGGATGCACAGGCTACATGCGCTGTCTGGGAAAACCAGGTTAATGGAGGCGGATACAGGTCGGAGTCAGTAATGGCCACCCCAGGAAATTAGTTGGGCCCATGAAAGAGAGAAAGGCACAGAGGAGGACTCGGCCATGAGCACAAAGGTGCCATTGGCTGGGTGCAGCTTGGGGGGAGAGTGGGTAGTAAGCACTCAGGCATTGCAGGGTGTTGTCATCCTCTTAGTATCATGGGCCCATAAGAGTAAGGAGCAAGGCTGCCAAACACAATTGGGAGGCCACCTGAGCACAAGGAAGGCTGCAGCTGGCAATGGAGGCATGACTCTCAAATTTTGAGCCCAGTGGCGATGAGGAGCAACACCCTCTGCAGGAAGGGCAGAACTCCGGGCATCAGGAGGACAGAGGAGAGAGACGAGGGTCAGGAAGGACACAGAGGCCATACAGAATCTACCTCAAAGAAGGAGCTACCTTGAGATGACCCAAGCGCCAGTGCCGCAGGAGACTGACTCCAGGCAAATGGTCACTGATATTGTGCCCTCGTCGACAAAGACCTCGCATCTCACAGCACTGCTCGCCATACCCTGCCAGTAGCCAAAGTCACTGTGGCCTTGAACTACTTCTCTTCTGTCTCCTTCTGAGGATTAGCTGTGGACCTTGGTGGTATTTTGCAAATGATTGTATACCACTGCATCTCACAGGTCGCTGATGCCCTATTTGCGAGATCTGGACAGTATATTCATTTGCAGACAGACGCGGCCTCGCAGGCACAGAGGGAAGTGGGTTTCGCCTCAATCGCTGGATTCCCCCAGGTGCAGGGTGTCATCAATTGCACCCATGTGGCCATCAATGCATGCAGTAATCGCCCAATGAGATTCATCAACAGGAATGTCTTTCACTCTCTCAATGTTTGGCTGGTCTGCGACCATGTGTGCACTTGCTTTCCTGGCAGCTGCCATGACTCTTTCATCCTCCACTAGTCTTGTCAAAGAACAGTACAGCACAGGAACAGGACATTCGGCCCTCCAAGCCTGTGCTGATCTTGATGCCTACCTAAACTAAAACCTTCTGCACTTCCAGGGACCGTATCCCTCTATTCCCATCCTATTCATGTATTTGTCAAGATACCTCTTAAATGTCGCTATTGTACCTGCTTCCACCACCTCCCCCGGCAGCAAGTTCCAGGCACTCACCACCCTCTGTGTACAGAACTTGCCTCGCACATCCCCTCTAAACTTTGCCCCTCTCACCTTAAATCTATGTCCCCTAGTAACTGACTCTTACACCCTGGGAAAAAGCTTCTGACTATCCACTCTGTCCATGCCGCTCATAACTCTGTAAACCTCTATCATGTCACCCCTCCACCTCCGTCGTTCGTGAAAACAATCCGAGTTTATCCAACCTCTCCTCATAGCTAATGCCCTCCAGACCAGGCAACATCCTGGTAAACCTCTTCTGTACCCTCTCCAAAGCCTCCACGTCTTTCTGGTAGTGTGGCGACAAGAATTGCTTGCAATAGTCCAAGTGTGGCCTAACTAAAGTTCTGTACAGCTGCAGCATGACTGCCAATTTTTATACCCTATGCCCCACTCTGTCTGCTCTGTTTGCTGCAACTCTTCACTCCATACCCCCAGACTCTATGGTTGGATTCTAAGGGACAAAGTATATTCCTTGGAGAGATGGCTACTCACCCTGCCGCAAGTGCCTGATAGTGATGATACAAGCAAAGCAACTCACGAGGAAAACAATTGAGCAGGCCATCTGACTTCTGAAGATGTGGTTCCGGTGCCTGGACCAGTTGGGTGGCGCCCTCCAATGCACTCCTGAAAAGGTCTTGCTCTGTGTGGTCTGCTGCATTCTCCATAACATGGCTATCCAGAGAGGTGTGGGCTTTGAAGAGGGTGAGGCCCTGGAAGGGCACACCTTATCAGAGGAGGAGTAGGGTGTGGAAAAGGAGGAGGAAGAGGAGGCTGAGGGTGAAGATGCAGAACACCAAGGTGCCCCGGCTACACTGGGAGGTGGCCAGGCTCGATGCAGAGTTCAAGGGTCTCGTCAAGATGCCATTAATATCAGGGATCATCTGATGCAGGCTCGTTTCAACTGAGTCCCTCTGACCCAGGAGGAACATCATGATCTAGACTCATTTTGAGCTGCCTGTGCTAACACTTCCATTGAAGATGCAATCTGGCACATATAAACTCTTAACTGCCAATGAAAGATGCACATCTGTCCAGAACTTTCTGAGGAGGGGAGGGCAAGCAGCCAGTTGTCATGGTATATATTGGTACCAAAGACATAGGTTAAAAAAAGGGATGAGGTCCTACAAGCTGAATTCCCTCTGACTTGTTCGCTTTCCTGTGTTTAGCTGTGTCCCTATTCTGCTAGGAGTCTGCATCCCCACCCCTTGCTAAATTAGTTTAAACTCTTCCCAACAGCACTAGCAAACCCGCCAGCAAGGATGTTAGTCCCCCTCTGGTGCAGATGTAGACTGTCCCGCTTCCCCAGAAACGGTCCCAGTGGTCCGGGAATCTAAAACCCTCCCTCCTGCACCAACTCTTAAGCCACGCATTCATCTGTGCTATTCTCCTATTTCTATACTCGCTAGCATGTGGCACTGGGAGTAATCCAGAGATTACAACCTGAGAGGTCCTGCTTTTTAGTCTACTGTCTAACTCCCTGAATTCTTGATGCAAGACCTCATCCCTCTTTCTACCTATGTCATTGGTACCAACATGTACCGTGACCTCTGCCTCATCACCCTTCCCAGTCAGGATGCCCTGCAGCCGTTCAGTGACATCCCAGACCCTGGCACCAGGGAGGCAACACACCATCCTGGAGTCACGTTGACAGCCACAGTAGCGCCTATCTGTTCCCCTGACTATAGAATCCCCTATTACTATTGCTGTTCCTTGCTTTCCCCCTTCCTGTACAGACAGGCTGCTTGCGGTGCCAGAAGCTTGGCTCTGTCCGCATTCCCTGGAGGAACCAGCCTCATCAGCCTCCAAAATGGAATACCGATTTGCAAGTGGGACCCCAGGGGACTCCTGAACTACCTGCCTGTATCTCTTGGACTACCTGGTGGTCACCCATTCCCTTCCTTCCTCAAGTCCCTTCAGCTGCGGTGTGACCACCTCTCTATACGTGCTATCCACAATGCTCTCAGACTCACGGATGCTCCACAGTGTTTCCAGCCGCCGTTCCAGCTCTGAAACCCGAGCTTCATGCAGCTGCAGCTGGACACAGTTCCTGCACACATGCTGGTCCCGGGGACTGGAAATGTTCCCAGATTCCCACATGCAGCAAGAGAAGCAAACCACGGCTTTAAGCTCTCCTGCCATGACTAAACCCTTTAAATTAAAAACTTTAGAAGACTATTATAATTTTAAAAAAACAACTAAGTCTTGCTAAAACAATGACTTGCAATTCAATCCAGTTTGAAAGATACCCACCAGGACTTACTCACCAGTCAGCTGTGCTTTTTGGAGACTCTCGGCTCCCCTCACTCTGAGGACACGTAGGAAATGAAAGGAGCTCCTCGCTCCCTCCTCACCCAAGTCCCTCAGTCACAAAACTCCCACTTTAGCACTCTAATGCAGCCCCAAGTCAGCACTCCAGTGCAAACGACGTCAGCACTGTAAGATGGCCCACTTTCATACTGTCTGACTCTAGCCCCTGAAAGCCAATTCTCTAATTAACAACATGCAGCTGCAAGCAGAGCCTGAGTTAACTCTGTTTAAAGCTGGTCTAAAACTCACCTTCTCCAACCCAAACAGCAACTGTTAAGTTAATCTGCTAAATAAAAGACAGACGAGACTGAAGATAAAATTAACCCTTAATTATCCTCAGTCACAAAACTTCCACCTTAGCACTCTAATGCAACCCAAGTCAGCACTCCAGTGCAAACTTCTATTCAAGAAGGAGATAGATATATTTCTTAATGCCAAAGGGATAAAGGGATATGGTGAGAAAGCAGGAACAGGGTACTGAATTAGGCGATCAGCCATGATCTTTTTTGAATGGCGGAGCAGGCCCGAAGGGCCGAATGGCCTACTTCTGCTCCTATTTTCTGTGTTTCACCATCTAACTTTTGCCCACCTTTACCACTTTATACCTCTTTACTTGTCCTGCCATTAATAAAAGAAGGCTCTACATCTGACTTCATGTGTGAATATTTAAATGGTGCTCATAAAGGAAAACGTTGTACAGTTACAGGTAGGAGACACCCAGTAACCCACTCAATGCCCACTTGTCTCTGCCAGCAGCTGAGATGCACATGGCAGTCGTCTTTGTTGTGGAGGGTCAGTGGGAGCACCTCCAGAGGTTGCTGCACCTGCATCATATACTGAGCAGCCTCCGTCACTGAGCCCTGCTGCTCAGATGATCCCTCATCCCAAGGAGGCTGCTGCTGATGATGATGTCACCCATGAGGTGTGGTACCCTCATCCTCCCCGGTGACAGCTTCAGCCCTTGGCTGGCGCTGCAGGTGGCTGGAGGGAAGTACCAGCAGTGGCATAACTGAAATCCCCTTCAGACATCCCTGTGTTACCAGCGCCACTGACTGGTCCATTCTAGATAGTGTTACACGCATCCTGTGTACATCAGTGCCCAGTTTGTGCATGCACTCCAAGTGCTGCCACATCTGGCTGTCCATGAGATTGGCACTCTCTCAATGGAGAAACTCGTGCTCAAATCCCTTAGCCATTGTTGCACACAAGAGCTGGATGGACTCCTCCATTCTCAGCCCATGACTCTGCACTGCCTCAGGGAACTCTGATCTGTGGGAGCACATCTGTTGCTGCTGTTTGAGGTAGGGCCTCCTTTCCAGTGACCCCTGAAGCCCTGCATCTGCGCAGGGCTGTGTCTGTCCTCCTTCCTTCGAGGGGAACTGCCCACAGTTGCCTCTGCCTCTAAAACCTCCTCCAGCACACTAGTGCTGTGCTCATCACCCTAACTACCCGCGCGCAAGGACTTGTCGAGGTGACTGTATCTGTGCATGTGATTGTGCTGTGGGTTGTGACGGTGCTTCTTCTGAGCTCTGATGTAGCAGCACTTAGCCTGGTGATGGTGAGGGAGTTGGTCTAATTTTCTTAATATCTGCACCTGTGGGAGACTCAAGAAATGATCATGAGAACCAGCCTTGGAGAGCAGAAGTCTCCGCTTGCTGAGGCTTCGCCAATGCAACTCACTGTTCGGCATGCTGTTGGATGGGGTGGAGTGCAATGCACCCTCTTAATAAGCGCATTGCATTCTCTAAAAACCATCTCCACCACGGATGCACATTTCTCCTTGCCTGACTTCTTGGTCCGCAACCCTAGTGACGTCCATGTTTCCCTCCTCCAAGGAGATGGTAACGTATAGGTAGGGAACCCCTCCTCCTGTCTGGGCCCTCTCGCAGGCATTATGAGCCCATTTCTCATGCAAGGACAAAAGAGAGCATGATAAGGCACTGCTGTCATCTATGGCCAATGCCGCTGCCCCTATTCATTAGCAGCTGTATGTATCAGTGCTGGCAGGTCATAGTCATAGAGTCGTGCAGTATAGAAACAGGCCCTTCAGCCCACAGCATCCATGCCGACCATAATGCCTATCTATACTAATCCCATCTGCCTGCATTCATTCCATATCCCTCTATGCCTTGCTCATTCAAGTATCTGTCCAGATACCTCTTAAATGTTGCTACTGTTCCTGCCTCCACCACCTCCTCTGGCAGCTCATTCCAGATACCCACTATTCTTTGTGTGAAAAACTTACCCCTTTGATCCTCTTTAAACCTCTTCCCTCTCACCTTAAATCTATGCCCTCTAGTTTTAGTCACCCCTACCATGGGAAACTGACTCTGGCTATCTACCCTATCTATGCCTCTCATAATTTTATATACCTCTATCATGTCCCCTCTCAGCCTCCTTCGCTCCAGGGAAAACTTTATAACTCAAGCCCTCCATACCTGGCAACATCCTTGTGAATCTTTTCTGCACCCTCGCTCGCTTAATCACATCTTTCCTGTAGTGCGGCGACCAGAACTGCACACAGTACTCCAAATGCGGCCTAACCAATGTTATGTACAACTGTAACATGATGTTCCATCTCTTGTACTCAGTGCCTCAGCCGATGAAGGCAAGCATGCCATATGCCTTCTTCACCACCCTGTCTACCTGTGTTGCCATTTTCAGGGAACAATGTACTTGCACCCCAAGGTGTCTCTGCTCAACAACACTCCCCAGGGCCCTGCCATTCACTGTATATGTCCTGCCCTGGTTTAACTTCCCAAAATGCATCATTTCGTACTTGTCTGCGTTAAATTCCATTTGCCAATCCCTTGCCCACATTCCCAGTTGATCTATATCCTGTTGTTACCTTAGACAACCTTCTTCACTGTCCACTATACCAAAAATTTTGGTGTCATCTGCAAACTTACTAATCATGCCCTCTACATTCACATCCAAGTCATTAATATATATGATAAACAACAGAGGGCCCAGCACCGTTCCCTGCAGCACACCACTGGTCATCGGCCTCCAATCTGAAAAACAACCCTCCACTACCACCCTCTGCCTCCTATCAATCACCAAGCCAATTTTGTATCAAATTTGCTAGCTCACCCTGGATCCCATATGTTCAAACCTTCCGGACCAGCCTGCTATGCGGGACCTTGTCAAAGGCCTTACTAAAGTCCATGTAGACAACGTCTATCGCCCGGCCCTCGTCAATCCTGTTGGTTACCTCCTCAAAAAACTCAAACAAATTCGTGAGACATGATTTCAGCAGCACTGTAGCTTTGAGTCATTCAGAGAGGTAATTAACTGCCCTAGGCATACCGTCCGTCCCATGTTCAGAAGCAGCATGTGCCCTCAGCTTCCTCTGCTGGTGCCTCTGCTAGAGGGTGAATATGCAGAGGCCTGTCCTGAAGGCTGGAGGTTGCACTCACCTTGCCAGAGCGTATCAGGTCATTGAACCTTTTCCTACGCTGAACCCAGTTTCTGCGCGCCACACTCCGTCAGTTGATTATGTGAACTATCTCTAGGCCTGCTTAATCTGGGTGGGTGGCCTCCTCTTGCCACCGTCCAGGAAAAGGACTTCCTTCATGGCCTCATGGAGGACCTCCAGGTCTGCATCTGCGAAATGACAGGCTACCCTGTCCTTGGTTCCAGGTCTCTGCCTGTCCTGAGACATGCTTCAAACTGAAGGTAATGCAACGAAACAGCAGCCACAGTAATGTTTGCAGTGGTCTACTTAAATTGGCTTGCACTTGCACAGTCTCACCTCCATTCCTCTCTTTGCAGCTGCCAAACCTGCCTCTGGGGCTGGTGACTGTTCCCCCTGGAGGTGGGTTCGGGACCTCCAGAAACAGTCCTGACTTCCGTTCCCCACCCCTGGAAGGAAAATCCTGCTCTATATGTGAAATTTATTTCCAGCAGTATGAAACTGACACTTTTCCACCTTATGGGGAAGCAGAATATTACACTTCTGTTAGAGTGTATTAAGCCATGTGGAATGATCACTATAATTATTAATATGTCCATAGAACATAGAACATAGAAAAATACAGCACAGAACAGGCCCTTCGGCCCACGATGTTGTGCCGATCCTTTGTCCTCTGTCAAGGACAATTTAATCTATACCCCATCATTCTCCTTTATCCATATACCTATCTAAAAGCCGTTTGAAAGTCCCTAAAGTTTCTGACTCAACAACTTCCCCAGGCAAGGCATTCCATGCCCCGACCACTCTCTGGGTAAAGAACCTTCCCCTGACATCCCCCTTATATCTCCCACCCTTCACCTTAAATTTATGACCCCTTGTAACGCTTTGCTCCACCCGGGGAAAAAGTTTCTGACTGTCTACCCTATCTATTCCCCTGATCATCTTATAAACCTCTATCATGTCACCCCTCATCCTTCTCCGTTCTAATGAGAAGAGGCCTAGAATGTTCAGCCTTTCCTCGTAAGACTTATTCTCCATTCCAGGCAACATCCTGGTAAATCTCCTCTGCACCCTCTCCAAGGCTTCCACATCCTTCCTAAAATGAGGCGACCAGAACTGCACACAGTACTCCAAATGAGGCCTTACCAAGGTCCTGTACAGCTGCATAGGGCGGCACAGTGGCGCAGTGGTTAGCACTGCAGCCTCACAGCTCCAGGGACCCGGGTTCGATTCCGGGTACTGCCTGTGTGGAGTTTGCAAGTTCTCCCTGTGTCTGCGTGGGTTTTCTCCGGGTGCTCCGGTTTCCTCCCACAAGCCAAAAGACTTGCATGTTGGTAGGTAAATTGGCCATTATAAATTGTCACTAGTATAGGTAGGTGGTAGGGAAATATAGGGACAGATGGGGATGTTTGGTAGGAATATGGGATTAGTGTAGGATTAGTATAAATGGGTGGTTGATGGTCGGCACAGACTCGGTGGGCCGAAGGGCCTGTTTCAGTGCTGTATCTCTAATCTAATCTAATCTAAAATCTAATCATCACCTCACGGCTCTTAAATTCAATCCCTCTGCTAATGAACGCTAACACCCCATATGCCTTCTTCACAGCCCTATCCACTTGAGTTGCAACCTTCAACGATCTATGCACATAGACCCCAAGGTCTCTCTGCTCCTCCACATGCCCAAGAACCCTACCGTTAACCCAGTATTTTGCATTCGTGTTTGTCCTTCCAAAATGGACGACCTCACACTTTTCAGGGTTAAACTCCATCTGCCACTTTTCAGCCCAGCACTGCAACCTATCCAAGTCCCTTTGCAGACGACAATAGCCCTCCTCGGTATCCACAACTCCACCAACCTTTGTATCATCTGCAAATTTACTGACCCACCCTTCGACTTCCTCATCTAAGTCGTTAATAAAAATCACAAACAGGAGAGGACCCAGAACTGATCCCTGTGGCACGCCACTGGTAACTGGGCTCCAGGCTGAGTATTTACCATCTAAGACCACTCTCTGCCTTCTATCAGTTAGCCAATTCTTAATCCAACTGGCCACATTCCCCACTATCCCATGCCTCCTGACTTTCTCCATAAGTCTACCATGGGGGACCTTATCAAATGCCTTACTAAAATCCATGTACACCACATCCACTGGTTTACCCTCATCCACTTGCTTGGTCACCTGCTCAAAGAATTCAATCAGGCTTGTGAGGCAAGACCTACCCCTCACAAAACCGTGCTGACTGTCCCGAATCAAGCAGTGTCTTTCCAGATGCTCAGAAATCCTATCCCTCAGCACCTTTTCCATCAACTTGCCTACCACCGAAGTAAGACTAACTGGCCTGTAATTCCCAGGGTTGTTCCTATTCCCTTTCTTGAACAGGGGCACAACATTTGCCACCCTCCAATCACCTGGTACCACCCCCGTCAACAGAGAAGATGAAAAGATCATTGCCAGCGGCTCTGCAATTTCATCCCTTGCTTCCCATAACATCCTTGGATATACCCCGTCAGGCCCGGGAGACTTGTCTATCTTCAAGTTATTCAAAAACCCCAACACATCTTCCCTCCTAACGAGCACTTCCTCGAGCTTACCAGTCTGTTTCACACCGTCCTCTTCAGTAATACACCCCTTCTCATTCGTAAATACCGAAGAGAAGTACTCATTCAAAACCTCACTTATCTCTTCCGGCTCAACACATAGTCTCCCGCTATTGTCCTTGACCGGACCTACGGTCCCCCTAGTCATCCTCATATTTCTGACATACGCGTAAAAGGCCTTGGGGTTTTCTTTTATCCTACCCGCCAAGCATTTTTCATGCCCTCTCTTAGCTCTCCTAATCCCTTTCTTCAGATCCTTCCTGGCCATCTTGTATCCCTCCAGAGCTATGCCTGTGCCCTTTTTCCTCAACCTTATATACGCATCCTTCTTCTTCCTAACAAGACTCTCAACCTCTCTTGTCAACCACGGTTCCCTCACATGACCATCCCTTCCCTGTCTGACAGGGACATGCTTATCAATGGCCCCTACTATCTGCTCCTTGAAAATGTTCCACATTTCGACCGTGCCCTTCCCTGCCAGCATATGCTCCCAACTTATGCTCCTCAGTTCCTGCCTGACAGCATCATATCTACCCTTCCCCCAATTGTAAACCTTGCCCTGTTGCACATACCTATCCCTCTCCATTACCACAGTGAATGCTACAGAATTGTGATCACTATCTCCAAAGTGCTCGCCCACCAACAGCTCTATCACTTGCCCTGGTTCATTACCTAGTACCAAATCCAATATTGCCTCCCCTCTGGTCGGGCAGTCTACATACTGAGTCAGAAAAGCTTCCTGGACATACTGCACAAACACTACCCCATCCAAACTATTCGATCTAAAGAGTTGCCAATCAATATTTGGGAAGTTGAAATCCCCCATAATTACTACCCTGTGACTTCTGCTCCTTTCCAAAATCTGTTTCCCAATCTGCTCTTCCACCTCCCTGCTGCTATTGGGGGGCCGATAGAAAACTCCCATCAAGGTGACTGCTCCTTTCCTGTTCCTGACCTCAACCCACAGTGCCTCAGTCGGCAGATCCTCCTCGAAAATTCTTTCAGCAGTTGTTACACTATTTCTAACTAACAATGCCACCCCCCCACCTCTTTTACCACCATTCCTAATCTTATGAAAACATCTATAACCAGGTACCTCCAAGAACCATTCCTCCCCCTCACCTATCCACGTTTCAGTGATGGCCACAACATCGTAGTCCCAAGTGCCCATCTACGCCTTCAATTCACTCACCTTATTCCTGATGCTTCTTGCGTTGAAGTATACGCACTTTAACCCTTCTCCGTGCCCATCTGTCCTCTGCGACAGTGCTACCTTCCCCAATACCTCACTACACTCTTTGTCTTTCTGAGTGGACCCACTGGTCCCTGGACTACAAGTCCGGTTCCCATCCCCCTCCCAAACTAGTTTAAACCCTCCCGAACAGTACTAGCAAACCTCCCTCCCAGGATATTGGTGCCCCTCTGGTTCAGATGCAGCCCGTCCTGTTCGAACAGGTCCCATCTTCCCCAGAATGCAGTCCAATTATCCAAGAACTGGAAGCCCTCTCTTCTACACCATTCCTGCAGCCACGTGTTCAGCTGTGCTCTCTCCCTATTCCTAGCCTCACTATCACGTGGCGCCGGCAACAAACCAGAGATAACAACTCTGTCCGTCCGAGCTTTCAGCTTCCAGCCTAACTCCCTAAACTCACTTCTAACATCTGTGCCACCCTTCCTTCCTACGTCGTTGGTGCCAATGTGCACCACGACCTCTGGCTGCTCCCCCTCCCCTCTTCGGTAGGCATTCGTCCTCTGAAAAGCCAATTAATGTACCATTAACATTTGTAGCTTGCCTGATGGATTTTAATTTAACAGGTATAATTATTGGTCTGAAATGATTGCGGTCCTATTTACAATTTAATTGGTGACTCTGCTTATATGATTGGGAATTGCTGGTACTAATTAACTTCTATTGATATTGGAGAATTTTTTTTCTTTTTTAAGCTGACGAACTGCTGTGTCACAAAGGGCAAAGGGATGATGCTGTGTCACAAAGTGGTAAAGTGTGGGTACATGCCCAGAATCCCTCATTAGTGAATTTCCAATCTCAGCAATATGATTAGGTTGAGATGGAAATTGGAGACCATGTAGGCACAGAAGGAGGGCAAGAAACCAGAAAAAAAATGGGGAGTGAATCACTGGGCTCACATGCTGACTTTCTAGTGGCTGCTGACAGAGCACAATGATCGAGTTGTCTGTCCATTCTCGACTAGCTGGAGGATACACTGCACAGAGACAGAATGGAGGAAGGGTAGTTGCCAAATGCATGTCCCTACTCAAACTGATTAAGTAACATTTTAAATTCATATTCTGGATGCACACAGCACTTGACATCTAATGAGTTACATTTTGCATGCGCTTTGCAGTGTTGTGTTACCATCACCAATATTATGCAAGTAAATACTGTAACCAAAATCTTTTTTTATTATTTAAAGTTGCATTGTTGTCCCTTTGGAGAGGACAGCAGTCCAGTAAATACTGTAAAATAGTTTGAGTTCTAACAAATCTCGAATTCCTGAACATAATTTTTTTTTTAAAGAGCGATGCATCAGTAAAAAGAGAAGTGAACCATTGTACCCTAGTGATAAAAGTGCAATGGAACTCCAACACGCTTCTCCTAGAATGAAGGGCACAGCTTAACTGAGCTTTGATCACAGGTGTGCCTCTGTGGAAAATGGGTCAGATGTTTCTTTGCAAGGGAGAAGAAAGAACAATTGAGGAAGAGTTACCTTTGGGCCTCAGCTGGATAGTTCATAGCTAGTTTCAGAGTGGCATGATCGGCATTCTAGAAACAGTTCACAGATCTCCTATATTCAACAAGAATGAAGCATGGGAAGGTGAGAAAAGAAAACATTAAAGAAAGGGAGAATCTCACCAAGAGAAACCATTTTTGCATTTTGTCTTCATTAGGCAGAAGATGAACGTAACTACCATATCTTCTACCAGCTGTGTGCCTCAGCCAATCGACCTGATTTCAAAGAACTGAACCTAAGTAAGTTACCTTATCCAACTATTAATATGCTAATGCAAAAAGATGCAAACTAACCTTCCATCTGATTTATTTGAATTTAATCTCAGCAAAAACACTGTTCTTAGAATGTACCCGCAATCTTACTGGAGCTACAAATCTAAATATTGGTGTGGGATGATATATGTTGGCTGCTGCTGATTCATGATATGCTACCAAATTAATTTTGTTTTGGTTGTTTTTACTGTATAAAATAAAGAACTTTTAAATAGCACCTTAGCATGTCCTGGGAATTGCCCCAAGTGCTTTGAGCTAATTAATTACTTTTAAAGTGCTCTCATTGTTGTTATGGAGACTGATGAACCAGACAGTTTGTACACAGCATGGTCCCATAAACATTTTAGACATTTATTTTTTGGTGGTGTTGCCTGAGGGAGTAATATTGTCCAGGGCATCCACACGATTCCCTGTTCTTTTTCCAAATAGTGCTGCAGAATCTTTTATATGTTCGCCTTACAGGCACCTTTTTTAATTTGTTCTTGGGATTTGAGTGCTGCTGGCAAGGCCAGCATTTATTGCCCATCCCTAATTGCCCATGAGAAGGTGGTGGTGAGCCACCTTCTTGAACCACTGCAGTCCATATGGGGTAGGTACACCCATAGTGCTATTAGGGAGGGAGTTCCAATATTTTGACCCAGCGACCGTGAAGCAACGGCGATATAGTTCCAAGTTGGGATGGTATGTGGCTTGGAGGGGAACTTGCAGGTGGTGGTGTTCCCATGCATCATCTGCCCTTGTCCTTCGAGGTAGTAGAGGTCACGGGTTTGGAAGATATTGTTGAAGGAGCCTTGGTGAGTTGTTGCAGTGTATCTTGTAGATGGTACACATTGCTGCTTCTATGCGCCGGTGGTAGGAGTGAATGGGGTGCCAATCAAATGGGCTGCTTTGTCCTGGATGGTGTCAAGTTTTTTGAGTATTGTTGGAGCTGCATTCATCCAGGCAAGTGGAGTGTATGCCATCACACTACTTACTTGTGCCTTGTAGAGGTGGACAGGCTTTGGGGAGTCAGGGGGTGAGTTACTCATTGCAGAATTCCCAATCCCTGATATTCATGGTGGGAGAGTCAGCAATGGTAATGCCATTGAATGTCAAGAGGAGATGGTTAGATTCTCTCTCGCTGCAGATGGGGCATTGTGTGGTGCAAATGTAATTTGCCACTTTTCAGCCCAAGCCTGAATGTTGACTTGGTCTTTCTGCATGTGGTTACGGACTGCTTCAGTACCTGAGGAGTCACGAATCATCAGTGAACATCCCCACTCCTGACCTCATGATGGAGGAAAGATCATTGATGAAGAAGTTAAAAATGGTTGGGCCTGGGACACTACCCTGAGGAACGTCTGCAGTGATGTTCTGGGGCTGAGATGTTTGGCCTCCAATAATTACAGCCATCTTTCTTTGTGCTAGGTATGACTCCAACCAGTGGAGAGTTTTCTCCTTGATTCCCATTGATTTCAGTTTTGCTAGGGCTCCTTGATGCCACACTCGGTCAAATGCTGCCTTGATATCAAGGGCAGTCACTCTCACCTCACCTCTGGAATTCAGCTTTTTTGTCCATGTTTGGACCAAGGCTGTAATAAGGTGTGGAGCTGAGACACCCTGATGGATCCAAAATTCAGCACCGTTGAGTTGTTTGTTGCTAAGTAAGTGCTGTTTGATAGCAATGTCAGTGACACCCTCCATCACTTTACTGATGATTGAGAGTGGACTGATGTGGCAGTAATTGGCAAGATTGGATTTGTCCTGCTTTTTGTGGGCAGGACATACCTGGGCAATTTTCCACATTGCTGCAGAGAACAGTATCTATTCCCCTAACTATACTATCCCCTATTACTACTACATTTCTCTCATCCAAGTTTTATTCTTATTTGATCTTATTCTACCTTACTTAGTTTGTAGAAGAGGGAGACATGGGGGTGTTTGTGCAGAGATCCTTGAAGGTGGCAGGACAAGTTAACAAAGTAATTAATAAGACATGTGGGATCCTGGGCTTTGTAAATAGAGTACAAAAACCAAGAAGTTATGCTAAACCTATGTAAAACACTAGATTGGCCCTAGCTAGAGTTCTTTTTTCAATTCTGGGCACTATATATTAGGAAAGGCATAAAGGCTTTGAAGATGGTACAGAAGAGATCTACAAGAACAGTTCTAGGGATACAGTTACGTGGATAGACTGGAGAAGCTGGGGTTGTTTTCCTTAGATCAGAAAACATTAAGAGGAGATTTGGTAGAGATGTTTAATATCACAAAAGTTTTGATAGTTTATTTTTATTTAACCTGTTTCCAATGGCTAAAGGGTCAATAATCCAAGGGTGTAGATTTATGGTGATTGACAAAAAAGAGGCGTTATGAGAAGAAACCTTTATACTGAACGAGTAGTTAGGATTTGGAATGCACTGCCTGATAGGGTGGTGGATGGAGGTTCAATAGTAGCCTTCAAAAAGGAGTTGGATAAATATTTGAAGACAAATTGCAGGGATGTAGGGAATGAGCAGGGGGAGTGGGAATAACTGGATTGCTTTTTATAAGAGCCAACGCAGACTCAAATTTGTACAATTCTTTGATTCTGTGATAATGAGGGTGACATTTGACTTTGGTAGCACAAAGTGGGCGGCGCAGTGGTTAGCACCGCAGCCTCACAGCTCCAGGGACCCAGGTTCAATTCTGGGTACTGCCTGTGAAGAGTTTGCAAGTTCTCCCTGTGACCGTGCGGGTTTTCGCCGGGTGCTCCGGTTTCCTCCCACAGCCAAAGACTTGCAGGTGATGGGTAAATTGGCTGTTGTAAATTGCCCCTAGTGTAGGTAGGTGGTAGGGAATATGGGTTTACTGTAGGGTTAGTATAAATGGGTGGTTGTTGGTCGGCACAGACTCGGTGGGCCGAAGGGCCTGTTTCAGTGCTGTATCTATAAATAAAAAGTGGGAGATAGTGAATTGGCAGCTATTATGAGAATAAAAGGTATGGTTAATGTGATGTTTCACAGGAAGATAAGATCATACAAGACAGAAGGTTGTAGGTTTAAGTCTCACTCTAGAGACTTGAGCACAATCTAGACTGACATTCCATCACAGTACTGAGGGAGTGCTGCACTGTCGGCAGTACCCATTAACTCTTAGGTTGATGTAAAAGGTGGTATAATTTCAAGGTGGGTGAATTATCCCCAGTGTCCTGGCCAACTTTCATCCCTCAATCATCATCAATATAAACAGATTAGCTGGTCATTATCACAACACCACTCCCTGGTGTGCAGCAAGGTTAGACTCAGACCAAAGAAGTTGCATCATTCCAAGCAGAAGGGCCACCCGCGCATCAACACGAGCAGAATTTCTCACCCACAGCTGTTACAAAAATTTCTAAATTCACTTGTAACAGCCCTTCAAAACACTCCCACAGGGGATGCTGAGACCAAGTGGGCCCACATCAGAGACGCCATCTATGAGTCAGCTTTGACCACCTACGGCAAAAGTGCGAAGAGAAATGCAGACCGGTTTCAATCTCATAATGAAGAGCTGGAACCTGTCATAGCCGCTAAGCGCATTGCACTTTTGAACTACAAGAAAGCCCCCAGCGATTTAACATCCGCAGCACTTAAAGCAGCCAGAAGTACTGCACAAAGAACAGCTAGGCGTTGCGCAAACGACTACTGGCAACACCTATGCAGTCATATTCAGCTGACCTCAGACACCGGAAACATCAGAGGAATGTATGATGGCATGAAGAGAGCTCTTGGGCCAACCATCAAGAAGATCACCCCCCTCAAATCTAAATCGGGGGACATAATCACTGACCAACGCAAACAGATGGACCGCTGGGTTGAGCACTACCTAGAACTGTACTCCAGGGAGAATGCTGTCACTGAGACTGCCCTCAATGCAGCCCAGCCTCTACCAGTCATGGATGAGCTGGACATACAGCCAACCAAATCGGAACTCAGTGATGCCATTGATTCCCTAGCCAGCGGAAAAGCCCCTGGGAAGGACAGCATTACCCCTGAAATAATCAAGAGTGCCAAGCCTGCTATACTGTCAGCACTACATGAACTGCTATGCCTGTGCTGGGACGAGGGAGCAGTACCCCAGGACATGCGCGATGCCAACATCCTCACCCTCTATAAAAACAAAGGTGACCGCGGTGACTGCAACAACTACCGTGGAATCTCCCTGCTCAGCATAGTGGGGAAAGTCTTTGCTCGAGTCGCTCTGAACAGGCTCCAGAAGCTGGCCGAGCGCGTCTACCCTGAGGCACAGTGTGGCTTTCGTGCAGAGAGATCGACTATTGACATGCTGTTCTCCCTTCGTCAGATACAGGAGAAATGCCGTGAACAGCAGATGCCCCTCTACATTGCTTTCATTGATCTCACCAAAGCCTTTGGCCTCGTCAGCAGACGTGGTCTCTTCAGACTACTAGAAAAGATCGGATGTCCACCAAAGCTACTAAGTATCATCACCTCATTCCATGACAATATGAAAGGCACAATTCAGCATGGTGGCTCCTCATCAGAGCCCTTTCCTATCCTGAGTGGTGTGAAACAGGGCTGTGTTCTCGCACCCACACTTTTTGGGATTTTCTTCTCCCTGCTGCTTTCACATGCGTTCAAATCCTCTGAAGAAGGAATTTTCCTCCACACAAGATCAGGGGGCAGGTTGTTCAACCTTGCCCGTCTAAGAGCGAAGTCCAAAGTACGGAAAGTCCTCATCAGAGAACTCCTCTTTGCTGACGATGCTGCTTTAACATCTCACACTGAAGAATGCCTGCAGAGTCTCATCGACAGGTTTGCGTCTGCCTGCAATGAATTTGGCCTAACCATCAGCCTCAAGAAAACGAACATCATGGGGCAGGATGTCAGAAATGCTCCATCCATCAATATTGGCGACCACGCTCTGAAAGTGGTTCAAGAGTTCACCTACCTAGGCTCAACTATCACCAGTAACCTGTCTCTAGATGCAGAAATCAACAAGCGCATGGGTAAGGCTTCCACTGCTATGTTCAGACTGGCCAAGAGAGTGTGGGAAAATGGCGCACTGACACGGAACACAAAAGTCCGAGTGTATCAGGCCTGTGTCCTCAGTACCTTGCTCTACGGCAGCGAGGCCTGGACAACGTATGCCAGCCAAGAGCGACGTCTCAATTCATTCCATCTTCGCTGCCTTCGGAGAATACTTGGCATCAGGTGGCAGGACTATATCTCCAACACAGAAGTCCTTGAAGCGGCCAACATCCCCAGCTTATACACACTACTGAGTCAGCGGCGCTTGAGATGGCTTGGCCATGTGAGCCGCATGGAAGATGGCAGGATCCCCAAAGACACATTGTACAGCGAGCTCGCCACTGGTATCAGACCCACCGGCCGTCCATGTCTCCGTTATAAAGACGTCTGCAAACGCGACATGAAATCGTGTGACATTGATCACAAGTCGTGGGAGTCAGTTGCCAGCATTCGCCAGAGCTGGCGGGCAGCCATAAAGACAGGGCTAAATTGTGGCGAGTCGAAGAGACTTAGTAGTTGGCAGGAAAAAAGACAGAGGCGCAAGGGGAGAGCCAACTGTCCAACAGCCCCAACAAACAAATTTCTCTGCAGCACCTGTGGAAGAGCCTGTTACTCCAGAATTGGCCTTTATAGCCACTCCAGGCGCTGCTTCACAAACCACTGACCACCTCCAGGCGCGTATCCATTGTCTCTCGAGATAAGGAGGCCCAAAAGAAGAATTTGTGGGTCTTTCCTGTGTGCAAATTGGCTGCTGCATTTCCTACACTATAACAGTGACTGCACTTCAAAAGTACTTCATTGGCTCTAAAGTGCTTTGGGACATGCTGAGGCTGCAAAAGGTGCGATATAAAGGCCAATAACCTACTCACTGTTGCTAGGTTTGGGTTTTGCCTGGATCATTCATCAATGATCGTCAACCCCATCATATGTTCAGGAGTGGGGATGTTCATTGATGATTGCACAAAGCTCAGTTCCACTTGCAATTCCTTAGATAATGAAGCAGTCTTATGTCCGCATGTAGCAAAACCTGGACAGCATCCAGGCTTGGGCTGATAAGTGGCAAGGAACATTCACGTCAGACAAGTGCCAGGCAATGACCATCTCCAATAAAAAGAATCTAACCACTTCCACTTGGTATGCATTGACATAGTCGAAGCCCCCACTCTCAACATCCTCGGGGTCATCCTTGACCAGAAACGTAACTGAACCAGCCATATAGATATTGTGCAAAAAGCGCAGGTCAGAGCCTCGGAATTCTGTGGCAAGACACTCACCTCCTGACTCTCCAAAGCTTTTTCACCACCATCAAGGCACAAGTCAGGAGTGTGATGGAAAGCTCTCCACTTGCCTGGATGGGTGCAGCTCCCAAGTCAAAGCAGCCTGCTTGATCGACACCCCATCCACCACCTTAAACATTCACTCTCTCCACCACCGGCACACAGGAACAGTGGTGTGTAACATTTACAAGATGCACTGCAGAAACTTGTCAAGGCTCCTTCAACAGCACCGTTCAAACCCATGACTTCTACCACCTAAAAGGACAATAATAGCAGATGCATGGGAACACCATCACCTGCAAGTTCCCCTCCAAGTCACACGCCATCCTGAGTTGGAAATAGATCACCGTTCCTTCATTGTCACTGGGTCAAAATCCTTGAACCCCCTCCTAACAGCACTGTGGGTGTACCTACACCACATGGACTGCAGCAGTTCAAGAAGACAGCTCACCACCATCTTCTCAAGTGCAATTAAGAGATGGGCAACAAATGTTGGCCTTCCCAGCGACACCCATATCCTGTGAATGAATAAATAAAGAACTATCTATCTTCCTCTTAAAGGAAGGGAATGAATATTTGTTGCATTTTCTTTGGTTCTATATGTAAGTGACATGAGCAGAGCAACCTGTTGTAAAATGGGAGCCAAAGATGTGCTTGATACAGACATCGAGATCAAGATGATCCTGTGGACCAAAGAAAACCTTTCTGCAACATTGTATACAGCAATAAAATTGTCAGAAATCACCATAGACTGAATAATACAATGGGCTACAAAAGTGTACTTTCACCTCCTGACAGCAAGGTTTGAATCCGATGGGATGGAAATCTTATCCCTATGTTGGTTATTAGAGATTTCTGTTTAGAGAAATTTGGTATTTGTTACTCAACTCCTAGGGAGCATAGGTCTATGGTGTAAAATTACTGGTAATTCAGCAGTAACTGGCACAACGTTGAGTTCTGCTCATTTGTATAGTGGGAATAGAGGGCTGAATTTTACTGTGGGCTTTAGGACCTGAAGTCTGGGAGTCCCGGGCTGCACTTACCAGCAGCGGGACTGACTCGTCGATTTTACTGGAGGCCACCTCCTAATTGGCTGCCTCCAGGCCCAAAGTCCAATTAAGGATAGCAGGCAGGCTCCTGATGCTGCTGGCCCAATCCAAGGGCTGGCAGCTCTGAACCCTCGCCAGCCCCACTGGGAGAGGTAAATTTAAAAACAAAAAATTCAGGGGGTCGAGGGTCAGAGGGGAAACCACCCCCCCCCCCCACCCCATGGGGATCTTTGGGGCCCGGGGGCTGCCTTCCCTGCCCGCGACCCTCTCTCTGGTCCACAGAGAGGCTTTGGCTCCGTTGGTCCCCCCAGGCTGCCACAGGGAGGCCACCTCCATGAAGCTGCCTTCCCATCCCCCCCCCCCTCCTCCCCCCATGGCAGGGGGCCACCCCCGTGCCAGCAAAATGCCATCAGCCCTACTCAATGGCCCCTAATTGGGGCTTTAATAAAGCAAATCGGTTGCCCGCCTCTGTTGAGCAGGCAGCCAATCTGTACCCTGGCCCACCTCCTGCCCGCCACTGGGAAACATCCCCGTTGGTGGAATAGTGTCAGGGAGCCGTCTAGATGCAGCTGCTATTATTTTACCAGATCTCTTCCCCCCCCCCCCCCCCACCTCCATTGCCACCACTTGGGGGCCGGTAAAATCCATCCCAAAGTGTTTGGTGCTGAGAAGGATACAAACTTCAGCAATGGTTTCCTTTATCTTAATGGGAACATGGAGAGAATAATGCATCAAAGATGATGTGAATGTAATTAGTTATTTAATAAATTTAGGAACATAGAATATGCTCCTGTATTTAACTATGAATGTTGACTCATAGAGTCTTTTTATTTCTTGAAAGGATGCTTTGTGTTCTCCTTTAATACTGTTAGATGGCATGTTGTTTTTTTTTAAATCACCTGCGTTAATTCTTAACTCTGTACTTCCCAGCTTTTAAAACATTATGCAGTTAATGTTTGAAGTTATCTTACTGTTAAATGTTAAATAATAGGAGTGAGTTAAAAGATTGGTCATTTTAATAAGAAAATCAATTGAGAAATATAACAAGCAAACTGTGTTGTCTGTTTTGAACTCTGGAGCTATCCAAATGGGCCAAAATTTTCTTTTCTAGTCCTGTGTATCCCAGTATCTGATGCTAATGCAGTTTGAATTCTTAGGGTGTATAAACAACACAAGGGGAATTCAAGCTGGTTATAACAGTTACATGAATATATTTTAAACTTTTTAAAGTATGTTTACATATCCACTTGCATAAGGAAGTGGGAGTGAGAAATATTTATAATTAATTTTTCCAATGCCTGACAATCATAGAAAAAATGTTTAAAGTGCCATTCATGAAACAGTGTTGCACATTTGCAAATTAAAAACATTTGCCAGAAAGATGAGGTAAGTCTTATCCAAAACAAATCATCACAGCACTTGCATGTGCTGTCATTGTAATGAACATGATGCATGGCTGTTCTCAAATTAACTCTCTCTTTCATGAACTTTGTGCCCTTTTAGTGTCTTGTAATGTAATTACTGCAGGTTATTTGAAAGGAGCTAAGGGCAATTACAGGGAAAGTCTTGCATTCATTACATATTGGAGTATGATATATTTCAGTATCTCAGTGTACAGATAGAATACAATGTGGAGAAATGTTATCCACTTTGATAGGACAAACAGAAATACAAACTATTCCTCAAATAGTGAGAGACTGGGAAGTATTGAACTTCAAAGGGATTCGGGTGTCCTAGTTCAAGAGTCACTGAAAGCTAACATGTAGGTACAGCAAGCAATTAAGAAGGCAAATGGTATGTTGACCTTTATTACAAGAGGATATGTGCATAGGAGTAAAGATATTTTCTTGAAATTATATAGAGCCACACCTGAAGTATTGTGTGCAGTTTTGGTCTTATGTTTTGGAATGATATACTTGCCATAGATGGAGTGCACTGAAGGTTCGCCAAACTAATTAATTCCTGAGTTGGAGGGGTTGTCCTATGAGGAAAGATTAAATAGACTGGGCCTTTATTCTCTGGAAGAATGAGAGGTGATCTCATTTAAACATTCAACATTTACTTATTTATTTAGAGATACAGCACTGAAACAGGCCCTTCGGCCCACCGAGTCTGTGCCGAGCATCAATCACCCATTTATACTAATCCTACATTAATCCCATATTCCTACCACATCCCCTCAATTCCCCTACCACCTACCTATACTAGGGGCAATTTACAATGGCCAATTTATCTATCAACCTGCAAGTATTTGGCTTTGGGAGGAAACCGGAGCACGCGGCGGAAACCCACGCGGTCACAGGGAGAACTTGCAAACTCCGCACAGGCAGTACCCAGAATTGAACCCGGGTCGCTGGAGCTGTGAGGCTGCGGTGCTAAACCACTGCACCACTGTGCCGCCCTCAACAGGTTTGATACAGGAAGGATGTTTTCCCTGGCTGGCGAGTCCAGAACCAGGGAACACAGTCTCAGAATAAGGGGCAGACCACTTAGAACTGAGATGAGGAGGGATTTCTTCACTCAGAGGGTGGTGAATCTTTGGAATTCTCTGCCCCAGAGAACTGTGGAAGCTTGCTCATTGAGCATGTTCAAGACTGAGATTGTTTGTTTTCTACACATTAAAAATATCAAGGGATACGGGAATTGTGCAGGAAAATTGTGGCGAAGTAGAAGATTAGCCATGATTTCATTGAATGGCGGAGCAAACTCGAAGGGCTAATTGGCCTACTCCTGCTCCTATTTACTATGTTCTTACGAATGCAAGGATTAAACTCCTGGAAATCTAACGGGTGATTGAAAAGGTGAGACATCAGTTCTTCCTTAATAGCTTAGTGGAAAAATGCACTGCAAGGCTGGTACTAAGATATTCTATGCTGATTTATCCAATTTCAGCTAGAGCAGCATTTGGGCCATCTTTATAAAAGGTTATGAGTGACCACTGTAGGTCAGATGCCATGGCCTGCAGTTGGTCTGAGATTGCTGGCTGCATCACTGATCCAGAGAGCTGTCTCCTTAAGCACAATGTCTCACAGATCCTTTCTGCTCCAGAGACCCTGATCTCAGTAACACCTGAGCTAAGGAAAAGAAATAAATTAGCCAGGACTCTCTCTCTTTGTGCTGTTCAGTAACCTTATATATAGATATTGGGTGTGGCTTCCTCTTAGGTTGAAAAGCCTCCCAGTGCTCACTGTCTGGGCTAAAGGGAAGAATTGCCATATGAGCGACATAGCAAATGGTTACCAGCAGACATGGAACTGTATCTCAGCTATAGTTAAGGGAGAAGCAGACAGATTTCGGGGTTGGGTTTTTGGAGGAGGGTGTGGGGGGGGGGAGGGTGGCGTGTGGTGTGGTCTGGAGGGAAGACTCGCTTTTCCAGCTTTCCTTTGCACCAGCAGTACTTTTGTACTTTTAAATAAAAAGTAGAAGCTTGCAATGTTGTTTTTCTGAAACAGATATGCTCTGAGATAAAAGGCACAAATAAATATTGCGATTAATTATTTGAACATAGTGTTTACCCAGCAAAGCAAATAGAAGTTTGTCGTATTTTACTTCGTGATTCAGTTACCGTAATGAAACTGGATGTTCAGCTGCAGCATGTCATAGTTGGTGGCCGAATGTTCAAATTTGTATCCAATTTGTACAAGGCTATGCACGAATACTGTACAAAAGCAAAATACTGCAGATGCTGGAAATCTGAAATATAAACCGAAAATACTGGAAATACTCAGCAGGTCAGGCAGTATCTGTGGAGAGAAAACAGATTTAAGATTTCACGTCTGTGACCTTTTGTGAGAACTGAGCTCTGTTGAAAAGTCACAGACCTGAAACGTTAACTCTGTTTTTCTCTCCACAGATGCTGCCAGACCTGCTGAGTGAATACTGTGTAGTTAGGACATCATGGCCTGCAGTTGGTCAGAGATTGCTGGCTTCACCATTGATCCAGTGAGAATGTCACACAGATCCTTTGTATTTCTAGAATTTAATTATACATCGTTCTCATTGTTTAATTTGTGTGAATGTTGTGGGTTTTTATTATATATGTATGTGCCTTTCTTCTTTATATTCTATTTTTGTATCCCCTGGCATTGAAATCTTTTACTGTAGTGCATCATTTCTCTGGAACATCTTTGTCAATCTCCTTCATGATCTACAAAAATCAATTTATATTAATCTCCTGTTTTCCAGAGAAAATAAAGCCACTTTCCTCAATTTAAGTTGCTGACAGCCCTTCAATGTCTTATCTTTGTTGCTCACTTCAGTGCCATCTCAAGGGCAATGTTTGAATGCTCAGGTTTATTTTTCGTGCCAAGTTGTGCGGGAGAACAGGATGCTTTGCAAAGAGGGGAGAACATTTGAAGAGCTGCACAGTGCAAGAGCGAGCGAGGGATAAATTGTAAATGGAAATTAATAATGAGAAACATTGAAATTCGCATTAGTGCATTAAGCGGATGAGAAGAATTGTCTTGAATTGTGCAATTTGATCAAAGTCTAAGTGTTTTGGATGATGTGACTCTCAGGAAAAAACTGAATTATTGGGATGAGCAAGTAGCAGCTGAGAGTATAAATCTAAGGAAGTGATAGTAATGTTGTGGAACACTGATTTTAAGCACAATGATCAGTGCTGGACATAATAAGATATTAAGGCAGTTTGGAAAGGGAAACAGAAAAGGATTGTAGATGTTTGGCAACTGAACTACAAGGTGAAACTAATGGAGTATAATTTATTCTCATTAAAAAAAAGAAAGCGTGGTACTACTTTGTAAATTGAAAAATTGGGAAAATGGTGAGAGTGAGACAGACAGACGGACAGTTCTTCCAACAGCATTATGTTTCTGTTGCGGCTTGCCCATGCCACGAGCCAGTTTTTCCTCAAGTGCAAATGGGTAGAATGCTTTATCGTATCACTTTGAGGTATAGGATGGCAGGCTACAGCGACTTTCCCTCTAATTTTCCTCAATTCCTTACGTCAAATTTCCACTGGCCTTCTTTTCTGTATCTTCCTCGAAAGCACATCTGTGGTTTGGAACTCAGCCAAGATCAATCAATCATTGTTACTTCAGTCCCAAATTGATGGAACTAATATAGTAAGTGATTCTGTCTTTCCCTAAGTGCACGAATTTGTGGCATTTATGGATTTCAGCCAAATGACATGTGGGCTCATGAGATTGCTGTGTCAGATGAGCCGAATCCCAAATAATAATATGGGCAGATGTCTACATTCTCTGATTGTAATTGAAAACTACATTGAATATATTCCTATTAGCACAACACATTTAATTATTAATTTAATCATATTCAGTTAAGTAATAGTTTTAATATTTGCTGTGCTGAGCACTGAAAGCCTCAAGAGCTTTCAGTGCATTTCTAGTTGGTTCATTCATTTGTTATGGGAATTAGTAACTAATTTTGTAATTACCAGCATAACACTGCAAAGAACTTGATCACTGACAGGATTATGGATCTGTGTTCAAGAGGGTACTGGAATCACCTGGAATATATATAATCAAATAAGATCTGAATCAAAAGCAAAAGAGAGCTTGGAGCAAGAAAGGGCCAATCATCTCATCAAGACAGCCCCTACAACTCAGCTTTAGTGTCTCTATTACCACCTTGACTGATGTAATAAACTCAGTACCAGGGATCAAGCCCAGGAATTTACTAGTTTGTATCCTACCACATGGTGTACTTACCCACTGAAACATCAGGAAGACAGATGTTTCAACATTTTATCATAGTGTAAGTGTGAAGATGTCACCAGTTAATTTCACAAGTGATGCAGATTGTCTAGCCATCTGTGTCAGTCACATCTCTCGATTGCTTTTTCAGTCTCATTTTTCTGCCCGTTTTCTCCCCTTCCTTCTTTCCCTTCTGAGCCATTGACTCCTTGCTCAGGTTGCCCTCCAGTATCTTGATTTTTATTCGTTCCTGGGATGTGAGCATCGCTGGCAAGGCCATCATTTGTTGCCAATCCCTAAATGCCCTCAAGAAGGTGGTGATGAGCTACTTTCTTGAACCACTACAGTCTATGTAGTTTAGGTACACCCACACTGCTGCTCGGGAGTTCCAGGTTTTTGGCGGAATGGTGATAGATACATCAGGATGGTCTGTGGCTTGGAGGGGAACTTGCAGGTGGTGATGTTCCCATGCATCTGCTGCTCTTGCCCTTCTAGGTGGTAGAGGTCACGGGCGTGGAAGGTGCTGCCGAAGGAGTCTTGGTGGATCTTGTAGATGATACACACTGCTGCTACTGTGTGCCAGTGGTGGAGGGATGTACATTCCCATTCTTCGTGTATGAATCTAGTTAGGGAGTGGCAATTTGACACTGGTGGCATCACCACTGAATTTGTTCTGTCTTCAGCTAATGTTTACACATGCATCGTTTGGAAAGTCGCTATTTGATAGCAATCATGAGAGAGAATGTGGGCCATTTTATTCCCATCTCCTCTCTAACCCAGGGCACTCAAAACACAGGCTGGAGATCAAACCTGGAGCGTTTATCTTAAATATTTGATAAGGTCAGGTGAAGAATCAGACTTTACTAAAAGAAGTGAAGGATTGCTTGTGGAGAAAGTTGAATTAGGAGGCAGTTGTGGGAGACTGCAGCTTTAAAGCATAACTAAACAAGAGTCTGTTCAAAATGAACAGATATTTCTATTATTTAAGAAGTTTTGATGAAATCTTAGCTGCAATGTTCCCAGTCCATTACAGAAACATGGGTCAGAATTTTATGGGGCTGTTTTGAAGGGGCTCGGAGGCAGGGGAAGGGGCGCACGCGCGTTCGCGTGTAAAATCCAAACGGAAGACCTCAGACTGGAAGTCCAAGTTCTTCATGTCGTTGCTGGATTTTACCTGCGGTGGCCGACTTGGAGAGAGCAATTAAGGTATTTAAGAGGCCAGTTGACTGGAATTTTATGGCACATTTTGGATTTTACTCATGGAGCGTGGGCACTACAGAGTTTCAAAGCCTCACCTATCGAGAGAGCGTGAGTGCCCTGCCAGGGAGGGTGCAGCACAGAGGGCATTATTAAATGACAGCATAAGGGGGAAAAGGTCGGGGTTTGCTGCCAGGCTGTCATTGGGGCAGTGGCACTTGCTCCAAAGAAACAAATCAGGGAAAGTGGGGGCTATCTGGATAGAAGGCCTTGAACAAGGAGAGAGTCAACATGCCATGGGACTCATCGACCCAGATGTCGGGGCCTGGAAGTGGAGGAGGAGCAGCTGAGAGGGACGGAGGTCTAAGCACCAGCTGAGGCATATCAGCAACCTCAGGACCAACAAGAGGGCCAGCCTTGGGGTGGGCATGCTGGAGAAAGGTGCAGAGGGGCACGCCAACAGCTTCCTGCACAGAGAAGAGGCTACTCTCAGAAAGAGACTACCATTCGAGGCTCAGCTACCTATAGATGTCTGAGCAACAGTGTCACTGAAGACTGTGACTCTCCAGGGAAGCCGTCACTGAGATGTGCACCATGCTGCAGGATGAGCAGAGACCCACAGGGGTTGGTGGACCTCCAATGTTGTGGCTGTTCCCCACCTCCACTACCCTTTCCAAGGATCCAGTGGAGAAATGTGTGGGATCTCTCAGTTTGCAGTGCATCAATGCATCAAGCAGGTGACCAATGCCGTGTTCAGCAGGGCTGGCCACTATGTGCACTACTGCACCAATTCAGACAGCCAGGCAGAGAGGTCATTGGCACAAAAACAAGAATTGCTGGAACCACTCAGCAGGTCTGGCAGCATCTGTGGAAAGAGAAGCAGAGTTAATGTTTCGGGTCAGTGACCCTTCTTCGGAACTGACAAATATTAGAAAAGTCACAGATTATAAGCAAGTGAGGTGGGGGTGGGGCAAGAGATAACAAAGGAGAAGGTGCAGATTGGACCAGGCCACATAGCTGACCAAAAGGTCACAGAGCAAAGGCAAACAATATGTTAATTGTGTGTTGAAAGACAAAGCATTAGTACAGATTAGGTGTTAATACACTGAATATTGAACAGCAGCAAGTGCAAACCTGAAAAAAACAGTGGGTAAGCAAACTGAACAAACTAAGATGAAATGAAATAAATGCAAAAAAAGATTGTAAAATATGTAAAAAAAAGGAAGAAAAAATAACTAAAAATGGAAGTAAAATGGGGGGCTGTCATGCTCTGAAATTATTGAACTCAATGTTCAGTCCGGCAGGCTGTAGTGTGCCTAATCGGTAGATGAGATGCTGTTCCTCGAGCTTGCGTTGATGTTCACTGGAACACTGCAGCAATCCCAGGACAGAGATGTGAGCACGAGAGCAGGGGGGAGTGTTGAAATGGCAAGCAACCAGAAGCTCAGGGTCCTGCTTGCGGACTGAGCGGAGATGTTCCGCAAAGCGGTCACCCAGTCTGCGCTTGGTCTCCCCAATGTAGAGGAGACCACACTGTGAGCAGCGAATACAGTATATTACATTGAAAGAAGTACAAGTAAATCGCTGCTTCACCTGAAAGGAGTGTTTGGGGCCTGGGATAGTGAGGAGAGAGGAGGTAAATGGGCAGGTATTACACCTCCTGCGATTGCAGGGGAAGGTGCCCTGAACCGGGGACGAGGTGGTGGGGGTAATGGAGGAGTGGACCAGGGTGTCGCGGAGGGAATGATCCCTTCGGAATGCTGACAGGGGAAGGGAGGGGAAGATGCGACTGGTAGTGGCATCACGCTGGAGGTGGCGAAAATGGCGGAGGATGATCCTTTGGATATGAAGGCTGATGGGATGAAAAGTGAGGACAAGGGGAACCCTGTCACGGTTCTGGGAGGGAGGGGAAGGGGTGAGGGTAGAGGTGCGGGGAATGGGTCGGACACGGTTGAGGGCCCTGTCAACCACAGTGGGGGGAAATCCTCGGTTGAGGAAAAAGGAGGTCATATCAGAAGCACCGTCATGGAAGGTAGCGTCATCAGAGCAGATGCGTCGGAGACGGAGAAACTGGGAGAATGGAATGGAGTCCTTACAGGAGGTAGGGTGTGAAGAAGTGTAGTCGAGGTAGCTGTGGGAGTCAGTGGGCTTATAATGGATATTGGTAGACAACCTATCCCCAGAGATGGAGACAGAGAAGTCGAGGAAGGGAAGGGAAGTGTCAGAGATGGACCATGTAAAGGTGAGAGAAGGGTGGAAACTGGAAGCAAAGTTGATAAAGTTTTCTAGTTCGGGGCGGGAGCAGGAAACGGCACCGATACAGTCATCAATGTACTGGAAAAAGAGTTGGGGGAGGGGGCCTGAGTAGGACTGGAACAAAGAATGTTCGACATATCCCACAAAAAGACAGGCATAACTAGGACCCATGCGGGTACCCATAGCGACACCTTTTACTTGAAGGAAGTGCGTGGAGTTGAAGGAGAAGTTGTTCAATGTGAGAACAAGTTCAGCCAGGCGGAGGAGGGTGGTGGTGGATGGGGACTGGTTGGGCCTCTGTTCCAGGAAGAAGCGGAGAGCCCTCAAACCATCCTGGTGGGGGATGGAGGTGTAGAGCGATTGGACGTCCATAGTGAAGAGGAGGCGGTTGGGACCAGGAAACTGGAAATTGTCAAAATGACGTAGGGCGTCAGAAGAGTCACGGATGTAGGTGGGAAGAGACTGGACCAGCGGAGAAAAGATAGAGTCTAGATAGGAAGAAATAAGTTCAGTGGGGCAGGAGCAGGCTGACACAATGGGTCTGCCGGGACAGTCCCGTTTGTGGATTTTGGGAAGAGAGGTCATTGGGTTCGGGGCCATTGCTAGATTCTCCCAGGTGCAAGGTGTTGTTATCAGCTGCACGCATGAGACCGTCAAGGCTCCCATGATCCAGCCAGCAGTCGTCTTCAACAGAAAGGCTTCCACTCGCTCAATGTTCAACTCGTCTGCAAACAGTGAAAGCCAATCTTTCAGGTGTGTGCACGGTTCCCAGGAAGTAGACACGACACCTACATAGTTCAGGTGCCACAGCTCTTCCGGCATTCTGCACGCCTTCAGGGATATTGTCAGACTAGGGCTAACCACTAAAGATATGGCTGGTCATGCCTGTGAGGAACCCACACATGGATGTAGAGGTGAGTTACAACACCTGCCACAGGGTAACCCGAGTGAGCATCGAGCAGGCCATAGGGCTTCTGAAGATGCGATTCAGGTGCCTGGATCGATCTGGTCAAGCGCTTCAGTATGGCCCAGCAAGGGTCTCGAATTGTGATGCTCTGCAGTACACTGCACACCCTGGCACTGCAGAGGGGGAGGCATTGAACAACGAGGACATGGTTGATCGCGATGCCTCCTCCAACAATGAGTATGTGGAGGAGGCAGCTGACCAGGCGATGCATGATGATGGATCCCATGGACCACAGACAAGGCACAATAAGATGCATGCAAGGGAGGCTGAGTACATGCTTATACACAGATATTTCTTCTGACCCTTATTACCTTTTAGAAGCATTCCAGTAAAGCTTTACCTTTTTGCAGATCTGCTGTTGCCTCCTTCATTTTGCACTCCCATCACCCAGTGCCCAAGTGCACTTAGCACAGTGGCAAGGCTGAGGAGCTGACCGAACACTGCTTAGTCCATCACTTCCAGCCCATTGAGGGAGCTAGGCTGTAGATGAAGTCTCAATGACCAGCAAGAATTGGAAGGAGTTGGAGCTACAATATGTGAACCCTTTATTGAATGGCCCAACAAATGCAAGGCTTAACATCTACTTAGTGTTTTCGACTGTGAGCCCCAAGTGCAGCTAGGTGCTCTTCTTAACTGACTTACGCATGTGTTACAACCACATGGTGTGATGTGGGTGGTTTCCGCTGTTCAACTCCCCTCCTGACTGCAGCAAGTATATTTGTATTATAGTTTAGCCCCTTGGTGTTTAATTTTTCCAATAAAGAGGCAGCAACAGGTTTTCTTTTAGGTTTTAAAAACAGAAAGTCAATTGTTTATTGATCAATACGCCTTTTTCTGAAATTGTTGAAACTGCATCCACTCACGCAATTGCTTGCGCACGCACACACACTGTTGTACAATATTTATTATCAGAGTTACCCACAGTGTTTAATATCAGGGTTACCCACCGTGTTTAATACTAGGGTCACCCACAATGTTTAATATCTGAGCAAACCACAATTTTCAATATCAGATTTACCCACAAAGAAAAAAGCTGAGTAACCCACAATGTTTAATATCAGAGTGACCCACAATGTTCAATATCAGTGTGACCCACAATGTTTAATATCAGAGTAACCCACAGTGTAATATCAGAGTAACCCACAGTGTTTCATATCAGAGTAACCCACAGTGTTTCATATCAGAGTAACCCACAGTGTTTCATATCAGAGTAACCCACAGTGTTTCATATCAGAGTAACCCACAGTGTTTCATATCAGAGTAACCCACAGTGTTTCATATCAGAGTAACCCACAGTGTTTCATATCAGAGTAACCCACAGTGTTTCATATCAGAGTAACCCACAGTGTTTCATATCAGAGTAACCCACAGTGTTTCATATCAGAGTAACCCACAGTGTTTCATATCAGAGTAACCCACAGTGTTTCATATCAGAGTAACCCACAGTGTTTCATATCAGAGTAACCCACAGTGTTTCATATCAGAGTCACACACAGTGTTTCATATCAGAGTAACCCACAGTGTTTCATATCAGAGTAACCCACAGTGTTTCATATCAGAGTAACCCACAGTGTTTCATATCAGAGTAACCCACAGTGTTTCATATCAGAGTAACCCACAGTGTTTCATATCAGAGTAACCCACAGTGTTTCATATCAGAGTCACACACAGTGTTTCATATCAGAGTAACCCACAGTATTTAATATCAGGTGAACCCACAATGTCTAATATCAGGGGAACGCACAATGTCTAATATCAGTGTAACCCACAGTGTTCAATATCAGAGTAACCAGAATTGTTTGATATCAGAGTAAGCCACAATGTTCGGGGCGGCACAGTGATGCAGTGGTTAGCACTGCAGCCTCACAAATCCAGCTACCTGGTTTCAATTCTGGGTGCTGCCTGTGCGGAATTTGCAAGTTCTCCCTGTGACCGCGTGGGTTTCCGCTGGATGCTACGGTTTCCTGCCACAGCCAAAGACTTGCAGGTTGGAAGGTAAATTGGCCATGTACTTTGCCCCAAGTGTAGGTAGGTGGTAGGAGGATGGTGGGGATGTGGTCGGGAATGTGGGATTAATGTAGGATTAGTATAAATGGGTGGTTGTTGGTCGGCACGGACTTGGTGGACCGAAGGGCCTGTTATTGTGCTCTATCTCTCGGATAGTAAACACCCACACACACACAAGAGGAGACAGATAGTGAAGGGAAAAAGGAAAGTGGCTTTTAGTAGGGGGGAAGGTTATGATAAAAGCTGTTAAATTCCCTTGGAAGTCAAGTTCCAAATGGATGCAGGCCTGAGATGAGTGTAGATTTTTCTCTTGATTGGGAGGTTCAATTGAAGACGGTGAGTTAGTTCTAGCTCTCACTGCTATATACTGTAGATGTCAGATTCTACAGCAGGGCATGTGCTTGCTGGCTTGGCTGGAACGGACGCGGTTAGATGTTGCTTCTCTCCTGGGTGAGTCTATCTCTCTAGCTGTGTCATTTTTTAAGGAAATGCTGTTATCTCTCTCCTCCTGGTAGGAGACGCTCTGATTTCTACACCATGGTGATCGCACAATGACCCAGGATGTGGCTACTTCACACCTCCCTTGTGTCAGAAGAACACATTCAATTCTGGAATGTTTTAGGATCGAAGTAGCGTGGGTTCCATTGACACCTTTTAGCTTTGAAGATTTGTCCTTTGTCTTTGTCGGACAGTTTAAATACACTAAAGGCCAGTCCCTTTTTCTTTGGACTATTGTTCACTTTTTAAAATAAAGGCTCATCTTTTTAAAGGCTAAGTCCATTTTCCATAACTCTTCAGAGTTAGTTCATGATTGTTGTATCATTGCAGTTCTCGTATACATGGCACATGTGATATGCTCCCCCTGCACTTGGAGTTGAGATGGGGGTATGCTGCTGATCTTGCTGCCCTGTGGCCTGGGATGACCTTGGCAGCTATTCTCTGGCTGCTTGAGGCCTGGAGGGCCCTGGCAGGCAGAGGGGCTACTGCATAGGTGCAGGACCCTCTTTTTTTAAAAAAAAAATTCATTCGTGGGATGTGGGCGTCGCTGGCCAGGCCAGCATTTATTGCCCATCCCTAATTGCCCTTGAGAAGGTGGTGGTGAGCTGCCTTCTTGAACCACTGAAGTCCATGTGGGGTAGGCACACCCACAGTGCTGTTAGGAAGGGAGTTCCAGGATTTTGATCCAGCGACAGTGAAGGAATGGCGATATAGTTCCAAGTCAGGATGGTGTGTGACTTGGAGGAGAACTTGCAGGTGGTGGTGTTCCCATGTATTTGCTGCCCTTGTCCTTCTAGTTGGTAGAGGTCACGGGTTTGGAAGGTGCTTTCTAAGGAGCCTTGGTGCATTGCTGCAGTGCATCTTGTAGATGGTACCCACTGCTGCCACTGTGCGCCGGTGGTGGAGGGAGTGAATGTTTGTAGATGGGGTGCCAATCAAGTGGGCTGCTTTGTCCTGGATGGTGTCAAGCTTCTTGAGTGTTGTTGGAGCTGCACCCATCCAGGCAAGTGGAGAGTATTCCATCACACTCCTGACTTGTGCCTTGTAAATGGTGGACAGGCTTTGGGGAGTCAGGAGGTGAGTTACTCGCCTCAGGATTCCTAGCCTCTGACCTGCTCTTGTAGCCACGGTATTTATATGGCTACTCCAGTTCAGTTTCTGGTCAATGGTAGCCCCTAGGATGTTGATAGTGGGGGATTCAGCGATGGTAATGCCATTGAATGTCATGGGGAGATGGTTAGATTCTCTCTTGTTGGAGATGGTCATTGCCTGGCACTTGTGTGGCGCGAATGTTACTTGCCACTTATCAGCCCAAGCCTGGATATTGTCCAGGTCTTGCTGCATTTCTACATGGACTGCTTCAGTATCTGAGGAGTCACAAATGGTGCTGAAATTGCACAATCATCAGCGAACATCCCCACTTCTGACCTTATGATTGAAGGAAGGTTATTGATGAAGTAGCTGAAGATGGTTGGGCCTAGGACACTACCCTGAGGAACTCCTGCAGTGATGTCCTGAAGCTCAGATGATTGACCTCCAACAACCACAACCATCTTCCTTTGTGCTAGGTATTACTCCAGCCAGCGGAGGGTTTTCCCCCTGATTCCCATTGATCTCAGTTTTGCTAGGGCTCCTTGATGCCATACTCGGTCAAATGCTGCCTTGATGTCAAGGGCAGTCACTCTCACCTCACCTCTTGAGTTCAGTTCTTTTGTCCATGTTTGAACCAAGGCAGTAATGAGGTCAGGAGCTGAGTGACCCTGGCGGAACCCAAACTGAGCATCACTGAGCAGGTTATTGCTAAGCAAGTGCTGCTTGATAGCACTGTTGATGATGCCTTCCATCACTTTACTGATGATTGAGAATAGACTGAAGGGGCGGTAGTTGGCCGGGTTGGACTTGTCCTGCTTTTTGTGTACAGGACATACCTGGGCAATTTTCCACATTGCAGGTAGATGCCAGTGTTGTAGCTGTACTGGAACAGCTTGGCTAGGGGCGCAGAAAATTCTGGAGCACAGGTCTTCAGTACTATTGCCGGAATATTGTCAGGGCCCATAGCTTTTGCAGTATCCAATGCCTTCAGTCGTTTCTTGATATCACGCGGAGTGAATCGAATTGGCTGAAGTTTGGCATCTGTGATGCTGGGGACTTCAGGAGAAGGCCGAGATGGATTATCAATTCGGCACTTCTGGCTGAAGATTGTTGCAAATGCTTCAGCCTTATCTTCTAATGTCTTAGCTACTCAAGGTGCTGGTGTATCTGGTTGAGTAGCTGAGGAGCTGCTGTCCACACCAGGAGCACCATCAGAGGAGCTCCCAGATGCACAAGCCATGCACTCCTCATTCCTTGCAGTGCACCCTTGTACCTACCTACTGACCGGAGAAGTGTGAGGACCTGGTGGAAACTCCAGGCACCTTGTCTCCCTCTTGCCTTGCTACTGCTGCAGAGAGCTTGTGTACAAGGCGATGGTATGTGCCTCTGTGCGCATCTCCAGCATCCACTGAGTGATCTACCGGATCTGCCTCTCCATGTTAGAGTTGCCAATATCTCTATGGAGGCCATATGCACACACACTGGCAGCATTCACGGTCTGGATGGACTCTTGCACCATCTGAGTATGGGTGCGCATGGCCTCTGGAAGCTCTGCAAAATGTTCCCTTGCCTCTCAGTGTAGCTGGAGCTTTTGCCTGTTTCCGACAACTCCAGAGGGATGTCATCAGCCTGAGGCTCAGCATTGGCCTAGCCTCCCACAGTCCCTCAGCAGTCACAGCCTCTGTCAGCTTCTTGAGAATGTCTGTGCTGTGCTCACCAGATTGTGTGCCTGAATCTACGTGCCAACAGATACCCACTGACGTGAGAGTATCTGCACTGGTGGAGGGTGCAGGGGAATGATGTGACTGTGCACTATCTGAGGATCCACCCTCTTCCTTTAGAGGCAGGCAACTGGCCCTCAGTCACTCCAGCTGTCTGCACTTCTGCATGACACTGACCTGCATGAGAGAACAGATAGATTGAAGGATTAAGGGCTTCCCATTGCATCCCTATTGTGGAGCTCTGTGTGTCCAGTGTTGGACACATGAGCACAATGTCTTGTGTGTGCCAGATGTACCCTTGTGCCCCTGCATCTGTTCAGTCACCCACTTGGGTGAGCACTCCTGCTTCGCCATCACTGATAGAGCTGCTGGCCTGGTGCCCTGCCAGCTGTAAGGCCTCATCCTCCATGGGGGTCAGGCTGTTTGTAGATATGGCTAATGTTTCAGGTCAGTGTTCTGAAGTTAGAGAGTAGTGGTGAATGGCTGTCAGCCTGGAGAGAAGTATACAGTGGTGTTTCACAGGGGTCAGAATTAGTCCCACTGTTTTTTGCTATGTCTTAATGATATGGATGTGGGTGTGCAGGACTTAAATTCAAAAATGACAAAAAATTTGGAAATGTAGTAAACAATAAGGGGTATGATAAATTGCAGGAGCAGCTAAGAACATAAGAAATAGGAGCAGGGGTAGGCCATTCAGCCCCTCAAGCCTGCCCTGCCATTCAATAAGATCATGGCTGATCTGTCCCAGGCCTCAACTCCTCTTTCGGGCCTGCTCCGCATATCCCTCGACTCCGAGATTTCAAAAATCTATCTACCTCCTCCTTAAATACATTTAGTGACCGAGTCTCCACAACTCTCTGAGGTAGAGAATTCCAGGGATTCACCACCTTCTGAGAAGAAATTCCTCACACATCACAGTTTTAAATGTGTGCCCCCTTATTCTGTAACAAAGACAGGCTGATTGAGATGGGCAGACACACAGCAGATGCAATTTAACGTAGGGAAGTGTGAAGTTGATGCATTTTGATGATGAGAATGAAGAGCAGCAGTCTCAACTAAATATTACAATTTTATAGACGGTTCAGCAACAGAGAGATCTGGAGTGTATGCAGGCAAGCATTCTAAGATTGTAGGACATATTCATATGGCTATTAAAAATGCAAATGGGATCCTTGCTTTACAAACAAAGGCTTAGGGCTGAATTTTAACTTGCAAAAACAGGTGGTTTGAGGTCATGCCAGAGGCTAAAATGCAATCTGTCTACTCCCACCACCACCACCATCGGAACACCATCTCCCCTTCCCCAACCACTTTCAGGACCTCCCAGACCACCATCGGACCCCCACATTTCAGGCCCCCTTCCCCAACCCCCACAATCTGGACACTGGCCCAGCCCACAGTCTCTCTCACTACCCTAATACAACTACATGCTCTCGTAGGCTTCGGCCCTGTGAAGCAGGCTTCCTGCCTGAAAGGCCTCCAGCCTGTCAATCAGGCTGCCTGTGGGTAGGAACCCCACAGAGTAAAAATTGAAAGTAGCCCTGCAATTAAATTCTACAGGCCATACGGGTAGCCCATTCTTCCGAGTTTCCTGACCTCTCAGCAGCTCTGCCCCATCCCCTTCAGGCCACCCGTGCATCGAGAAATTTAGAACCATTGAAAAATTACGGCACAGAAGGAGGCCATTTAGCCTATCGTGTCTGTGCCGGCCACAAAAACTAGTCGCCCAATCTAATCCCACCTTCCAGCACCATTCGCTTCCTGGCTTAAATCAGCAATAGAGTGGATATTATGCGAAACTAGAAGTTGGGGTTGCTGTCCTTGGAACAGAGAAGGTTAAGGGATTTAATAGAGGTATTCAAAATGAGGAAAGCTTTTGATGAGTATGTAAGTGAAGCTATTTCCAGTAGGAGAAGGTTCGGTAACCAGAGGACACAGATGTAAGGAGTACTGGCAAAAGAACTACAGGCAACATGAGAGAAAACATTTTTACACAGCTTGGTTGATATGATCTGGAATGCACTGCCTGAAAGTGTGGTGAAAGCAGATACGATATAAATTTCAAAAGGAAATTGGATTATTTGAAGGGGAAAAATTTGCAGGGCAATGAGTTAGCACACTTCTGTGCTCTACCATTCTGTGTGGTGCTGCGGTAATTTTCTGATGATTGCAGTGAGGGGAGGATGTGGTGGGCGCTGATTTGCCTTGATTTAAGGTTAATTGTTTTACTTGGGCTATGCTAACCCATGTCAGCAAAGAATAACACAGCTTTCCGTACAAAATAACTACTCCGCTTATGAAAACTGTGATCTAGCAATGAATCTTAGAAGGATTTGGGAGTGGGGAAAGACCAAATGTTACTTCCTATTTTTACTTCGATTTTCAGCTTTTATGCACATTGTTTTAGTCAGGAATCTCCTTGGTAATCGAAAATCATTAAAGAAAGAGTATCTAAGTAATTGTGGAATGCATCATCTTGATTGCAGTGAAACCATATATGGTTTCTAACAAATTAACTGAGTTGTGTGTTATTATAATTTTATGCAAAATATGCCAGGATCCTAATTGTAATCTAGAATCATTGTAAAATTGAAAATTGCAACAACAAAAAAATCCCATCCCTTTAAACTTTTAATTCTACTTTAAGTATGCAGATTAATTCTGTTGTAATCTATGATCTCTTTATTTTCTAGCATTAAAATGTTCCCTTGATGAACTTGTAATGACTGCCACAACCACTTTATCTTCCAGCATGGAACAACAATATACACTCCTGACCTTCTGTATATCTGTAATTATGAATAACTAGAATGTTGCTGTCTTTCAGGCAGTGCAGAAGACTATTTTTATACCACGCAGGGTGGTGACACACGAATAGATGGAGTTAATGACGCTGGAGATTTTGAGAGAACACGGAATGCCTTCACACTGCTTGGTAAGGGCAAAGGTCTGGTATTTCGAAAGTTGAAATTAGTTCTATTATGTCTCTGAGAGTCTTGAATTTGGTGTAATTTTAAAGTGGCAATACTTTCATAAAAGTGTGTGTTAAAGGTTGGCGCGTACAATTGATTTTGGTACTCTTAGGCTAAGGAGGGGAAAATAGCAGGTAGAGTTTCCAATCCCGGTCACTGTCCAGTGACTCCTGTTGGTGTCAGGCAAGGACATGATCAGGCTTCGATGCGATGTATACCATGAATGAGTGGAATGCTTGTCCTCACTTGTCGCGATCTCCAAGTGAGGAAAGGCCACTTGGGTAAGGAGTACTGGCATCTGAGGAACCAGAACCCTGTATAAACCAAAGTTGGTGCTGTTGGGGGAGGGGAGGAAAGAAGGTGTATTTGTTAAAAGTTGCAAGACTTGGCCCATGCGCGTAATTGGGTACAAACATCTTTTGTGTTTGGAATTTCATGTGGAAAATTCTAGTTCAGAACACTGTGGCCAACAGGCATTATTTTGACTTTAGAATGCAGTTTAAATGGAACAACCTTGTGTTTGGAGTTCGGGAAATTGCTGATTTGAAGATCTTTGTACATTTGCAACTGTAGCTAATAGTAATGAATTTCTTTCAGGTGTAAAGGACACACACCAAATGAACCTTTATAGAGTAATAGCTTCACTTCTCCACTTGGGAAACGTAGAGATTATGTCTGAAAGAGATGGAGACACTTGCGGTGTTGCTGTAAGTCATATACAGAGCATTTACTCCAAATAAAACGTACTTCAATGGCTTTGGTTAGTGGCTGCACCACAGACACTAGTCTTTCATCTGTGTAAAACTAATGTGAGCGGTAGGGCTCTCTCTAACCTCATGAGTAAGTGATGCGCTGCCAAACCAAATGGTCAGTGGTTTATATCCATTGCTTGAACTTGGACATTATGTTATAGTTTTGAATCTTCTCCTTGCTAGGTGAGTTTTTCTTTGATAAATGCAGGGTAGATTAAGCGAAAAGTAGGTGTGTAATGGGTGCAGGGGGGAGTCTCAGGATTGATAGATCAGGCTCGTCCTCATTTCATACTGGGCTGCAATACAGTGGTCCTCTTCATTTAATGAGGTGAAGTGCTTGTGCCATTTTATGCCTTAGAGCCATTTGATGCAACAAGTAGTTGAGAAATACCCAACTATGAAGTGGCCAGTTTGCCATCATTTTTTCTCAACCTGAAGCCGCTCCTGGGTGTGAGGATGTGATTATATTTGATGTTCGAATAGTTTGATGTGTAAAGCCCTTGCAAGATGTAAGTATAGAAAAACGTTAAATTGTAAGTTGCAGTTTGACCATATGAGATGTTGTGGAAGTGCTCTAAGGTTGTGTGAAGACTTGCCATGATTTAGTAATAAATATGGAACTACACAACATTTTGGGGTCATAATTAACCAGAGTTTAATTAGACAAGCCATATGACTAAAGGCGAAAGCGAGTATCTGGGTACGCCTGCCACCTCAGACACTCCCTACCATCTGCAAGGCACAAGTCAGGAGTACAGTGAAATACTCATCACTTGCCTGGATGAGTTCCTCATCGAACTGCCTGACAGCACTCACTCTGTCTTGGTCCGTCCATGAAGAAAGATAACTTTGTTTCTGTTCCAAAGGGTTACCAGCACCTCTGGAAATATCATGTTATCAGCCAGGGCATGAAGAAAAGTCTGAAGGAAATTCATTGATGTTGCCAGCTTAATTATGGGTACCTGTAAAGTGGTTACCCTTCAAACGAACCTTGTTTTGAACATTTATCAATTGGACTGAAGATGTGCTCCAGAACTAGCTGCGCCCCTAGCCGGACTGTTCCAGTACAGCTACAGCACTGGCATCAACCCGACAATGTGGAAAATTGCCCAGGTATCAGTGGTTGGGAAACTATTGGAAAAAATTTTGAGGGACAGGATTAATCTCCACTTGGAGAGGCAGGGATTAATCAGGGATAGACAGCATGGCTTTGTCAGTAGGAGATCGTGTCTAACTAACTTTATTGAATTTTTCAAGGCGGTGACTAGATGTGCAGATGAGAGTAAAGCAGTTGATGTAGTCTACATGGACTTCAGTAAGGCTTTTGATAAGATCACACATGGGAGATTGGTTAAGAAGGTAAGAGCCCATGGGTTTCAGGGCAATTTGGCAAATTGAATCCAAAATTGGCTTAGTGGCAGGAGGCAGAGGGTGATAGTCGAGGATTGTATTTGCAAGTGGAAGCCTGTGACTAGTGGGGGTGTACCACAGGGATCCATGCTGGGACCCTTGCTGTTTGTAGTGTACATTAATAATTTGACGTGAATGTAAGAGGTATGATCAATAAGTTTGCAGATGGCACGAAAACTGGTGGTCGTAAATAGTGAGGAGGAAAGCCTTAGATTACATACAGGACGATACAGTTGGGCTGGTAAGATGGGCGGAGTAGTGGCAAATGGAATTTAATCCTGAGAAGTGTGAGGTGATGCATTTTGGGAGGACTAACAAGGCAAGCGATTAAACAATGGATGGTAGGACCCTAGGAAGTACAGAGGGTCAGAGGGACATTGGTGTACTTGTCCATAGATCACTGAAGGAAGCAGCACAGGGAGATAAGGTGGTTAGGAAGGCATATGGGATACTTGCCTTTATTAGCCGAGGCATAGAATATAAGAGCAGGGAGGTTATGATGGAGCTGTATAAAACACGAGTTAGGCCACAGCTGGAGTCCTGTGTACAGTTCTATACTGTGTACAGTATATATATGTGTACAGAACTATAGGAAGGATGTGATTGCACTGGAGAGGGTGCAGAGGATATTCATCAGGATGTTGCCTGGGCTGGAGCATTTCAGCTATGAAGAGATACTGAAAAGGCTAGAGTTGTTTTCCTTAGAGCAGAGAAGGCTGAGGGGGGGACATGATTGAGGTATACAAAATTATGAGGGGCATTGATAGGTTAGATAGGAAGAAACTCTTTCCCTTAAAATGTTGGAAAAGGTGGGTAAAATGTTGGAAAAGGTTATAAGAGATAGGATTTATAATCATCTTGAAAAGAATAAGTTCATTAGCGATAGTCAGCACGGTTTTGTGAAGGGTAGGTCGTGCCTCACAAACCTTATTGAGTTTTTTGAGAAGGTGACCAAACAGGTGGATGAGGGTAAAGCCGTGGATGTGGTGTATATGGATTTCAGTAAGGCGTTTGATAAGGTTCCCCACGGTAGGCTATTGCAGAAAATACATAAGTATGGGGTTGAAGGTGATTTAGTGCTTTGGATCAGAAATTGGCTAGCTGAAAGGTGGTTGATGGCAAATGTTCATCCTGGAATTTAGTTACTAGTGGTGTACCGCAAGGATCTGTTTTGGGGCCACTGCTGTTTGTCATTTTTATAAATGACCTGGATGAGGGTGTAGAAGGGTGGGTTAGTAAATTTGCGGATGACACGAAGGTCGGTGGAGTTGTGGATAGTGCCGAAGGATGTTGTAGGTTACAGAGGGACATAGATAGGCTGCAGAGCTGGGCTGAGAGATGGCAAATGGAGTTTAATGCGGAAAAGTGTGAGGTGATTCACTTTGGAAGGAGTAACAGGAATGCAGAGTACTAGGCTAATGGGAAGATTCTTGGTAGTGTAGATGAGCAGAGAGATCTTGGTGTCCAGGTACATAAATCCCTGAAAGTTGCCACCCAGGTTAATAGGGCTGTTAAGAAGGCATATGGTGTGTTAGCTTTTATTAGTAGGGGGATCGAGTTTCGGAGCCATGAGGTCATGCTGCAGCTGTACAAAACTCTGGTGCGGCCGCACCTGGAGTATTGCGTGCAGTTCTGGTCACCGCATTATAGGAAGGATGTGGAAGCTTTGGAAAGGGTGCAGAGGAGATTTACTAGGATGTTGCCTGGTATGGAGGGAAGGTCTTACGAGGAAAGGCTGAGGGACTTGAGGTTGTTTTCGTTGGAGAGAAGGAGGAGGAGAGGTGACTTAATCGAGACATATAAGATAATCAGAGGGTTAGATAGGGTGGATAGTGAGAGCCTTTTTCCTCGGATGGTGATGGCAAACACGAGGGGACATAGCTTTAAGTTGAGGGGTGATAGATATAGGACAGATGTCAGAGGTAGTTTCTTTACTCAGAGCGTAGTAGGGGCGTGGAACGCCCTGCCTGCAACAGTAGTAGACTTGCCAACTTTAAGAGCATTTAAGTGGTCATTGGATAGACATATGGATGAAAATGGAATAGTGTAGGTCAGATGGTTTCACAGGTCGGCGCAACATCGAGGGCCGAAGGGCCTGCACTGCGCTGTAATGTTCTATGTTCTATGTTCTTAGCGGGGCATAGATTTAAGGTAATTGGCAGGGGGATTTGAGGAAATATTTTTTCACTCCAAGTGTGGTTGGAATCTAGAACACACTGCCTGAAGGGGTGATAGAGGCAGGAACCCTCACAACATTTAAGAAGTATTTAGATGAGCACTTGAAACGCCATAGCATACAAGGCTACGGGCCAAGTGCAGGAAAATGGGATTAGAATAGTTAGGTGCTTGATGGATGGCACATACACGATGGGCCGAAAGGCCTGTTTCTATGTTGTATAATATGTCCTGTGCACAAAAAGCATGACAAATACAGCCCAGCCAATTACTGCTCTCAGTCTACTCTCAATCATCAGAAAAGTGATGGAAGGGGTTGTCGACAGCGCACTTGCTCAGTAATAACCTGCTCACTGATGCTCAGTTTGGGTTCCGCCAGGGCCGCTCAGCTCCTGACTTCATTACAGCCTTTGTCCAAACATGGTCAAAAGAGCTGAACTCCAGAGGTGGGGTGAGAGTGACTGCCCTTGACATCAAGATCGTATTCAACTGAGTGTGGCATCAAGGAACCCTAGCAAAACTGGAGTCAATGGTAATCAGGGGAAAAATTCTCTGCTGGTTGGAATCATACCAAGCACAAAGGAAGATGGTTGTGGTTGTTGGAGGTCAATCATCTCAGTCCCAGGATATCACTGCAGGAGTTCCTTAGGGTAGTGTCTTGGGCCCAACTATCGTCAGCTGCTTCATCAATGACCTTCCCTCTATCATAAGGTCAGAAGTGGGGCTGCTCGCTGATGATTGCACAATCTTCAGCACCATTTGCGACTCCTCTGATACTGAAGCAGCCCATGTCCAGATGCTGAAAAACCTGGACAATATCCAGACTTGGGCTGATAAGTGGTAAGCGACATTTGTGCAGGCAATGACCATCTCAAACAAGAGGGAATCTAACCATATCCCCTTGATGTTCAATGACATTACCATCGCTGTATCCCCCACTATCAACATCCTGGGGTTACCATTAACCAGAAACCGAACTGGAACAGCCACATAAATGCTGTCGCTACAAGAGCAGGTCAGAGGCTGGGAATTCTGCAGCGAGTAACTCTCCTCCTGACTCCCATTGCCTATCCACCATCTACAAGGCACAAGTCAGGGGTGTGATGGAATACTCTCCATTTGCCTGGATGGGTGCAGCTCCAACAGCATTCAAGAGGCTCGACACCATCAAGGACAAAGCAGCCCACTTGATTGGCACCCCATCCACCACCTTCAACATTCACTCCTTCCGCCACCGACGCACAGTGGCAGCAGTGTGTACCATCCACAAGATGCACTGCAGCAACTCATCAAGGCTCCTTCGACAGCACCTTTCAAACCCGTGACTTCTTCCACCTAGAATAGGGTTGTGCAACCTTTTCAGGCGTCGGGCCGCATTACGATTTTTGCAAGGCCAAGTGAGCAAATTTCAAAAGATCAAGGCACTAAAAATTTACAAGTTTGCACTGGAGCGCTGACTTGGGGCTGCATTAGAGTGCTAAAGTGGGAGTTTTGTGACTGAGGGAGTTCAGTGAGGAGGGAGCGAGGAGCTCCTTTCATTTCCTACCTGTCCTCAAAGAGCGTGAGGGGGGCTGAGAGTTTCTAAAGAGCACAGCTGACTGGTGAGTAAGTCCTGGTGGGTATTTTTCAACCTGGATTGAATTGTAATTATGATTATTTGATTATTTGGAAAAGCATGGTTTGATTAGAGACAGTCAGCATGGCTTTGTGAGGGGTAGGTCATGCCTCACAAGCCTTATTGAATTCTTTGAAGATGTGACAAAACACGTTGATGAAGGAAGAGCAGTGGATGTGGTGTATATGGATCTTAGCAAGGCATTTGATAAGGTTCCCCATGGTAGGCTCATTCAGAAAGTAAGGAGGCATGGGATTCAGGGAAAGTTGGCTGTCTGGATACAAAATTGGCTGGCCCATAGAAGTCAGAGGGTGGTAGTAGATGGAAAGTATTCAGCATGGAGCTCGGTGACCAGTGGTGTTCAACAAGGATCTGTTCTGGGACCTCTGCTCTTTGTGATTTTTATAAATGACTTGGATGAGGAAGTGGAAGGCTGGGTTAGCAAGTTTGCCGATGACACGAAGGTTGCTTGAGTTGTGGATAGTGTGGAAAGCTGTTGTAGGTTGCAACGGGACATTGACAGGACGCAGAGCTGGGCTGAGAAGTGGCAGATGGAGTTCAACCTGGAAAAGTGTGAAGTGATTCATTTTGGAAGGTCGAATTTGAATGCGGAATACAGGCTTAAAGACAGGATTCTTGGTAGTGTGGAGGAACAGAGGGATCTTGGGGTCCATGTCCATGGATCGCTCAAAGTTGCCACCCAAGTTGATAGGGTTGTTAAGAAGGCGTATGGTGTGTTGGCTTTCATTAACAGGGGGATTGAGTTTAAGAGCCGCGAGGTTATGCTGCAGCTCTATAAGGCCCTGGTTCGACCACACTTGGAATATTGTGTTCAGTTCTGGTCGCCTCATTATAGGAAGGATGTGGAAGCTTTAGAGAGGGTACAGAGGAGATTTACCAGGATGCTGCCTGGACTGGAGGGCATGTCCTAGATTTTTTTTTAGATTTAGAGATACAGCACTGAAACAGGCCTTTTGGCCCACCGAGTCTGTGCCGACCATCAACCACCCATTTATACTAATCCTACACTAATCCCATATTCCCACCACATCCCTACCTGTCCCTATATATTTCCCTACCACCTACCTATACTAGGGGCAATTTATATTGGCCAATTTACCTATCAACCTGCAAGTCTTTTGGCTTGTGGGAGGAAACCGGAGCACCCGGAGGAAACCCACGCAGACACAGGGAGAACTTGCAAACTCCACACAGGCAGTACCCAGAATTGAACCCGGGTCGCTGGAGCTATGTGGCTGCGGTGCTAACCACTGCGCCACTGTGCCGCCCTACGAAGAAAGATTGAGGGAGCTAGGGCTTTTCTCATTGGAGCGAAGAAGGATGAGAGGTGACTTGATAGAGGGGTACAAGATGATGAGAGGCATAGAGTGGATAGTCAGAGACTTTTTCCCAGGGTGGAAAGGGCTATCACCAGGGGGCATAATTTTAAGGTGATTGGAGGAAGGTTTCGGGGCGATGTCAGAGGTAGGTTCTTTACACAGAGAGTGGTGGGTGCGTGGAATGCGCTGCCAGCTGTGGTGGTAGAGGCAGATACATTAGGGGCATTTAAGCAACTCTTGGATAGGTACATGGATGATAGTAGAATGAAGGGTAGGGAGTGAGTTTGATCTTAGAGTAGGTTAAAGGTTCGACACAACATCGTGGGCCGAAGGGCCTGTACTGTGCTGTACTGTTCTTTGTTCTTTGTTCTCTATGTTCTATGTAAGTCATTGTTTTAGCAAGAATTAGTTGATTAATTTCTTTATTATAATAGTCTTCTAAAGTTTTCAATTTAAAGTGTTTAGTCATGGCAGGAGAGCTTAAAGCTGTGGTTTGCTCCTCTTGCTGCATGTGGGAATCCGGGAACCTTTCCAGTCCCCGGGACCAGCATGTGTGCAA